>NW_010565308.1:51399-61461 GCF_000687285.1 Phaethon lepturus
AAACATCCCCTCAGCTTTTTGTTGATGTTTAAACATTTCCCCCTTTTTTTTTCACTGATATTAACAAAGTTAAATGTACAGCAAGTACAGAATGATAACTTGGCATATTCTGAGGAAAAATCTTTTACTGAAAAGTCCTCATTAGCCTGTCTCCCAGTTTGGATGTAGATATATGATTAGAATTTGTCCTTCTCTGCACATCTCGTTCTCATACTATGTAAAACAGTCCACTGAGAACACATCCTGTTATAAACTAATACGCAAAGTGTACGACCCGACTTCTTTCTTACAGCTTTATGCTCCCACACTCTTTGCTGGGGCTCTCTTTCTTTCTTACACAGGTGATAACTAAGCAGGCTGTTACTCCTGCAGGCTGAAACAAAAAAGAGAGAAATACTATCGTTTCTTTTTTCAAGGTCTTAGGGGAGAAATGTAGTGAGTGTGGTAGTGGGAGGTCAAATTAATGTTCAGAGAGAGAAATTAATCCTCATTTCACCAACCACAAGAATATGCTTTTGTAAAAAACAAAGATTGTGACTGATACAGAAGTATCAGGATTTCAATATCTCTGTCCCTCAATTCACTGCAAGGAAGCTTTCATCAGTTTCTGATCCAGGACAAGGCAGTGGAACAATACATGTGTGAAGACTAGAAAGCATAGCCAGAGTCGTCTATTATATAATCTTTTAAGAAAGAAAAGCCTGTATTATTGCAAGGTGTGAATTATGGGGTGTGAGTCCTTGGAATATGAACTCTTTGGCATTTTGCTGTACATGGACAGTATCTAAAGGTGTTCACCTGCTTCTTTTCTGGAAAAGGAGCACAAAGCAGAGCAGGATGCCATGAGAAAAGAAAGAAAACCCAAGCTATAAATGGAGAGTCTCGTTTGCAGCAGCCGACATTCACACACATGTTCATTCATAGCAAGGTGTAGAGCATAGATTATCAATTATCATATCGGTTATAAGTCATATGCATGCAAAGCAGATCTTATTTTTTCCTGGGTCGTATCCATTGTTTATTTACTTCTTCTCGTTATTTGCCGTTTTTATTTGTTTCTAAGAATTGGGAATATTCTGTGACTCGGTGATGTGGTTAAAGATTTAACATGTGCACAGAGGTAGTGTTGTTTCAAGTATTTGATTTGGTCCTCATATTATGATAGAGGAGTACATTAGAGCTTTAAGACTAATTAGTATAAGTCTCACCTCTTATACACCCAAATTAGGCTATGTTTTCACAGCTAGCATGAAATGCAAGTTAAAATACGGATAGAGTTCACCAGTTTGGACCAGAAAAGCATCACTGCAGTAAGCTGTTCTCCTTTAACATAAGGCTGTTTTCCTGTTTGTTTCATCTCTTCTTCTTTTGTGATTTGGAAGGTAAAACCAAAAAGCTTTCCCATTCAACTAAGTGCAGAATTACACAGCTTGCCTTAACGCGTATATAATGTAAAGAGATAAAATGACAGCATTTCAATTCTAAATAACTCAAGTCTTGGTTCATTTAAGAATTCAGTGCAAAATAACATTCTTATTTAAAAATCAAAATCCCCATAGATTTTCTCAACACTGCTTTGTCTTTTGCATCTTTAGTCTTTGCTCCTCTACGCTTTCCTAATTCTCACTTTTTCTAGATCCATTCACCCAGTCTGTCTTGAATTGTTTTGAGAGCCTTCAGCATACAAATTTCGCTGTCTCCAGAAGGGCTTTATTGCATCTCTGACTTTCCTTACCCTCCAATTAAAAGGAAACCAAAACCTACTTTGTTACATCGCTTAATTTCTTTCACTAATTGTCATTGTTTTCATGCCTATATGCAGTAATCTATTCATAGTGTAGCATCATTAATTGAAAAATAATATCACCAGCCAGCTGCTTTTGGTGACAAAAACAGCTGTTACAATGCCCTTCTAACCAAATGGGAAGTGCAAATGATGGTCTCCACCAAAATTTATTATTCAAATTCTGCTATATTGATAACAACACACTTATCTTCCCTGAATTATAAGCAGGCAGATGAGCTTTGTCTCTTACAAATGCATAGATTTTACCCAGCAGTTGCTGGGCAGCTCTCATTTCTGAGGCTCTCATTTTTTACATTATCTCTAGTTCTCACAGTAACGTCTCTGATTTCCCTTTATGTAGCGTTTCCAGTTATTGATGGGCCTCCTCCAAATGAATGCTGGGCTTTCTAATTGATTTTGCTTGTATTTGTTTGCTCTTCAATTTTGAAGAGAGGGCCAAAACCTGACTGTCTTATGGAGGAGTCTCTTAACTTCTATACTTGGCACCTGAGGGGAGGAATCTCATTACTTTTCTTCTCCAGAAATACTGACTGTGGTGGAGCTTTTAGACCTTTCCTAACTCCCTATATTGCTAACGCTTGGAACACATCTCTCGTTACCACAGGTTTGAAAACTTTGCATGTTGCAAAGACCTTCAAATAAAGTGAGCACAAACACAATATTGTTAATTGCGTTAGGGGTCAGATGTCAGCTGATTTTAGACACCTGTAATGGACACAAGCTGGAAAATAGGAAATTCTGGTTAGAGACCAGGAAACATTTTTTTACCATAAGGGTGGTCAAATAGTGGAACATGTTGCCCAGAGAGGTTGTGGAATCTCCATCCTTGGAGGTATCAGGACTTGACTGGGCATAGCCCTGACATGATTAGACCTCCACGAAGCAGGGGGCTGGAATAGATGACCTCTGGAATTCCCTTGCAAGTGAGATTATTCTAGGAGTTTGTGTTTCTATTATAGATATCCTTGGCTGAAACAAGTCATCCTACACTCAGCAAATAGTGAAGAGAAACAGGGTCTTTTATGGCTCATTTTAGACTTCAACTTGAGGATGAGGTAGATCATGGCCTAGGCTCCATTGACTGTAAAGGAAGCCTGGGCTACTTGCCTCAAATGGCAATGAATTCCACCCTAGGCAACTGTGGGTTATCTGATATATTAAACAATTTCCATACTGCTAGTCTACTTTAACTAAAACTCCAAAATATACTCCAAAATCTGTGCAATACTATGATATCATTTCTAGAGCCAGCAATAAAAGTTACTGAGTACGATGATGTAAAGAGGAAGGGAATAATTTCTTCTCCATGTTCTTGATTTGGCAGATAAGAAGTACGGGGTTTAAATTTGAAATAACACAAAAACAAGATACACAGTGTAATAGTTATTTATGGTTCTGTTGTCACTAATCTACATAGCTGTCCTAAAAAATCTAGTAGCTATTATCAAGGAGATAAGTAGAATCTGTTGTATATATGATAATCCACATCTAGAACTATAATTAGCCACAGCTATATGTCTCATGACCGTGATTTGATAGTGATATCTCTGTGTAGATGACAAATATTTGGGATATTGTAAACAGTAACACTATGACATCATAAATTCCAAGGAATTATATAAGTGGAATTTGGTGAGGAGATTGTTGTGTGTGTTTGTGTATGTCTGTGTGCTGCGTTCACAGGGTACCTCAGGCTGGAAGGGACCTCAGGAGACCTCTAGTCCAACCTCCTGTGCAAAGGAGGGTCATCTATAAGACTAGCTGTAAGAGAAGGTTACTAAGGGCTTTACCCAGATAGGTCTTAAAAACCTGCAAGGATAGAGACTGCCCAACTGGGCAGTGTGCAGGCTCATAATAAAGTCATGTGGTTGTAGTTTTTGAATCTTGTGATGAAATATGTGATGTTGTTGGAACATATAGTGGAGTTTATAAATGACAGACTGTAGATAGGTCAGTGAAGGTACAGGTACTGATGTTACTATTCTTTCACATCTTGGAATCCCACACTCATACTCATGAGACTACTTGCAATAGCAAGACAAAATCTGATCTCCTCCTTCCACAGATCCAAAGGTGCAGTACAGGACTGTGGGAGGGCAGTGTTATTTTTGTTACTCAGAAAGCTTTTTTGAGAACTGAGTTTGAAGGACACATTTGTCAGAACCTAGGTTCACTGAATAGCCAAGTATATGTGTGTGTGCAGGGCTTGAGAGCTGGAGAGAAAAGGGCAGCAGTCGGTGACCTGAACCAACTGCCACATTGGGTTTTCATTGACCTTTTTATTTTAAATGAATGTCTTGCACTGCTGGCTTGTAGGGATTTACGTGATACAGTCTTGTCAGCCTTTCATTCAGTGAAATTAATCTTGTGGTGAGGGGAGCAGGGCAAGATTTTGTGGTCTTTCCTCTTTACTCATAATTCCACTGAAGTAACTCGCATGAATACACTTACTTACATATATAAGAATTCATAGATAAAGACCCTACTTTAACGTCTTCTTTTCAAAGTAGTAGACAAACACTACTACTCTGAATGACCCCCTTTCCTTCTTCAGTGTTATAAAACCAGACCACAATCCTGAAAAACGTGCTATGCTCCTTACTAATGCCTGGAACCATGCTATAATAACTCATCATCTTTGCTCTGCTCTCTAAAGCTAAACCATTAGGGGCTTAGCTAGCACTTGAGTGGCAGACCACAGCAGTGCTGTAGGCAAGCCAAGGAATCACTGAACAGTACCTGGCAGAAAAAAAATCTAATTAGTGAAGGTCTTCACTTGGCCCCCCTGTTTCTGCTTAATTAGAGTAACAAAACAGGATAAAAGTCTTATTGAATGATTATGTACTTTATTTTATGTAACTCTTGTTGGATCTCAGTGGCATATAAGCTAAAAAGGGTAGGAGTGTTTTTCTTAGCCAGACATGTTTTGATGCTCATATTGACCACTGTGCAAGTCAACTGAGTCAATATGCATCGTGTTTTAGCATATGTTCAAATTTTGCTGTAGTGACTTAAGTTTATGAAAAAATCAACACATGTAAAAATATGCTCTCATGTATTTGTTCAAAATATAATGTGATAGAACTTTTACAGGAAAGATAATGAAAAATTACATACCACATTTTTATTAAACTAATGGAAGAGTTTTTGATAAGAGAGATGAGCCAGAATTGAACTGTGCCAGAAAGGAAAATATTAAAAGTTGTCATCAACATTTGAAGTATTCTTAGTCCGTCATAGTCTTGATATCAATGATTTACCTTCACTAATTAGTTTAGCACCTGAGAGACTCACATTGGTGGGACACAAATTGCATTTGTTTTTTTCGCTTAGCCAAGTGTCTTTCTGTGGCTTTCAGGAGCATATTTGTATTATTCCACCATTGTTTATTCATGCTTTCGTACCTGAGACCCCAGGAGCAGCAACTGTAGTCAAGTGCAAGGCCTGTAGCTGGTAGTTAAATCTTGCTGAACTTGCTAGACTCTGCTGTTGCCTGCTTCCTTAGTTCAGGGTTATTGTGGCCTGAGTCAGTAAGAATCTGAAACAAAATGAAAGCCGAAGCCATTCATGCCTAAGGAAGACTTGACTTAGATAATCTGATACTACCAAGCTGTTTGTGATGTGAAATGGAGTGCAATTGTAAACCAATGCTGTCAGAGTGGTATGTTAACTCACCATGCCTTGGAATATGAGGTTGAGATATTAAAGGTAAGACACGGACACGGACCGGTATAGTATGTACAGCGCAATGATAAAACATGATATCGTACCTGTCAACTTCCATATCACTTGACAGAGTACTCTGCGTCAACACAGAGGAAGAGGGAAAGGCAGAATCTCCCTCTCAAAGCCTGTTCACTGTGAATAATACAGAAGCTGAAATATGGGGGTTTTTCTCACATGGTTTTTCTTCTCAGTCCGTCTTCTTTTATGTATGAATGCATTAGGTATTTCCTAACCATCTACTTAGAGTTTAAGTGTCACACCATGGAGGATGATTAATGGTTAATAGTTCGGAGAGATGAGAAATTCAATGTATTATAATGGAGAAAGAGAAAAGTTGATATTTTTGGAAGACATTCTTAAGAAAGGAGATTTCATCCATCACAGATAAGACTGCCCTTACTCAGTCATTCTACATGCTGAGAACCGAGCAGATGCAGGCAATGATATCTTTATGGTTTTTAATACCAACTGCTAGATGTTGTTAAGCAGTTTTCAGTTTACAGGCAAAATTTTATGATAGCTAGTGAAATCTTTGCCATGGAAAAATCTTATAGAATTATAATAGTGATAGTGTGGAGTTTTTGTTACTGTGTAGCACTTTTAAACTTCTGATTTCTAAACTCTGGGATATTAGCGGGATTTAAATCAATTATTTTACTCCAAAACCACTTATCACCTAATGTAAATAAGAAATTAGCTTTTTACTTGTAGAGTGGAACTGCAAAAAGTAATATAAATACTTATGAGAGCAGAGACAAGTTTACAACATAAAATATAAGCTGCAATATAAAATTGAATTATTCAAACACATCAACAAGT
Organism: Phaethon lepturus; assembly: GCF_000687285.1. Classification (NCBI taxonomy): domain Eukaryota; kingdom Metazoa; phylum Chordata; class Aves; order Phaethontiformes; family Phaethontidae; genus Phaethon; species Phaethon lepturus. Next base: position 57,752 of record NW_010565308.1, read on the forward strand.
ACTAGTTTGTAAGATACGCTGTATTTCCCCTATTATAGATAATAATAATCTGGCAGAAATATTAAAATTTTTAGACTGACAGGGTTAAAAATTGAAGAGTTAGGGACCAGCAGGAAAAAGTTCACCACGAACCTAGCCAGATTGATTTCTGAAAATGAGACATTCAAAAGAGTAGCGCCTGGGTCTAAATCTACACCACACCAAGTAGGGAGAGATGAGATTTCTGTTCTTGAAAGTAACAGTAGTACTGGGGATGGAATAGAAGATGTTCCCTAGAGCAAGCAATTACTCCTTACAAAAAACAGCTTTTTCCTGTGTGATATAAACCTTCTGATTTAATGCATACAATTTGGTATATTAGGACCACATAGAAAAAGCAATAGTATTTTCAGCAAACTGTTTTATACAAACTATTTGATTTCTAGATCCTCTGCCTTTGTGGGACTAAGCACAGATCTGCAATTATATGCAAGTTTTGAGGAAGCTATTAAGGAAAATTGTGTCCTTCATAGCCAATACACAGCATCCATGTGCTGATCTCTCTTTGAAATCTGAATCCAAAGTAGATTTCTTGTAGTGGCATGATACAGTTCAATAATTCTTGAAAAAAAGAGGGAGCAAAGAGACAAATATACCAATTCAATCAAAACTCTTATCAGAAATGGATGGGAGGATTTCAAAGCTTAAAAAAAAAAAAAAGCAATTCTAAGGTAATACATATGGACAAAAAACATAGAAAATAAGAGGATGAAATAAGACTTTCTTTCATCACACAAAAAGTTGCAAGTGCAAGCAAAGAACATTTTTATAGAGTTGTCTTACAGTGTATCATTTATCAAATTTATATTAAATTATTTAGAACATCCATAATTTTCATTATTCTTTGATGTTAATCTTTTAAGTAAGCCAGGGTGCTAAAGCCTTATTGCATATCATTTAGTTAGTAAAAGCAATGTAAAGAGAAAAAGGAAGGGATGATAATGAGAAGAAAGAATACAGAACTTTGCTCCTAAGAATTAAAACTTAGCAAAACGTCTAATATAGCAACAGGAAAATTAATCCAAAATTGAGCAATCAAACGGTATAGAAATGAAAACAAGACAGAAGTTACATCTTGTACCTTGATATAGTGCTGGCTTGTTGTGATTACATGTTATAGAAGATGTCTGTAAAACCACAGATTGTACATTCAGTGCTTGTTCTTTGCTTGCATACAGTTATTTCTCACTTCTCCTTGCAAGCTTTCTTCTTCTTTCCTAAACCACCACTTACATAATTGTAGAAGATAAATATTTTATTCTTGCCTTGTGCTTCCTCTGTATTGATATGTGGTTTCTCATCTCGTATTTAAATTATGAACTTTTTGATACAGGAGTGTTTTGCATAGCTGTACCGTGCACAGCAGGGTCCTGATCAATGAATAATAATCACATTACAAATGGCTGTTACTAATAATAACAGTGAAAGTGTTTAAAAATATTTTATTAAAGGAGTGAGCAAGAACGCATTGGATGGTGAATTTTTCATCTTCTCAAAGGTCTGGTAGCATGCAACTGTTTTTATACTGCTACAGATGATAGGTACTCTATGAGAATGACCTGAGAACATTTGATTTAGGCTTGAAAAGATAAAACAGAAAAAACCTGATTCCAGTCCCATGTGGACTGTATTCATAGAATCATAGAATAATTTGGGTTAGAAGATCATCTAGTCCAACCCCCCTGGAATGACCATCTTCATAGAACATCTTCAACTAGATCAGGTTGCTCAGAGCCCCGTCCAACCTGACCTGCAATGTTGCCAGGGATGGGGCATCTACCACCTATCTGGGCAACCTGTGCCAGTGCTTCACCACCCTCAGGGTGAAAAATTTCTTCCTTAGATCTGGTCTAAATCTACCCTGCTTTAGTTTAAAACTGTTACCCCTTGTCCTGTGACAACAGGGACTGCTAAAAGTCTGTCCCCATCTTTCTTATAATCCCCTGCTAAGTACTGGAAGGCTGCAATAAGGTCTCCCTGGAGCCTTCTGTTCTCCAGGCTGAACAACCCTGATTCTCTTGGCCTTTCTTCATAGGAGGAGAGGTGTTCCATCCCTCTGATTATTTCTGTGGCTCTCCTCTGGACTCACTCCAACAGGTCCATGTCTTTCCTGTGCTGAGGGCTCCAGAGCTGGATGCAGGACTCCAGGTTGGGTCTCTCCAGAGTGCAGTAGAAGGGCAGAATCACCTCCTTAGACCTGCTGGCCACACTGCTTTGGATGCAGCCCAGGATATGGTTGGCCTTCCGGGCTGCAGGTGCACATTGCCGGCTCTCGTCCAGCTTTTCATCCACCAGTGCCCCCAAGTTATTCTCAGCAGGGCTGCTCTCGGTACCTTCACCCCGCAGCCTGTATTAATACCGGGGGTTGCCCCAACCCAGGTGCAGGACCCTGCACTTGGCCTTGTTGAACCTCAGGAGGTTCCCATGGACCCACTTCTTGAACTTGTCCCATTCCCTCAGGATGGCATCCAGTCCCTCAAGCATGTCAACCACTCCACTCAGCTTGGTGTCATCCACAAACCTGCTGAGGGTGCACTTGATCCTACTGTCTATGTCGTTGATGCAGGTATTAAATAGTACTTGTCCCAGTACAGACCTCTGAGGGACACCACTTGTTACCGATCTCTATCTGGACATTGAGCCGTTGACCACTACCCTCTGGATGCAACCATCCAAACAATTCCTCATCCACCCTATAGTCCACCCATCAAATCCATCGCTCTCCAATTTAGAGAGAACGATCTTGTGGGGGACTGCGTCAAAGGCCTTATAGAATTCCAGATAAATTATATGCATAGCTCTTCCCTTGTCCACTGATGTAGTCACTCCAGCATAGAAGGCCAGTAGGTAGGTCAGGCAGGACTTGCCCAGCCATACTGGCTATCTTGAATCAGAGTATTTCAGAACTACTCTACTAATTTCTTTGGAGATGCACCCAACTTGCGTGACAAGACATGAGATGATAAACAAAGCAGTGGAGAATAGTAAGAAGAAAAGCATCACTCCCACTTAGAAAGCCTCAGTCTGCAGGGTTTAAGATAACATGGAGAACAGTGGGAATGCTTGCAACGTCAAGAGGCAAGAGCAAGTAGAGGTCCCAATTTTACTCAAATGAATATTTCAGTCTTCTACTGAACAGTCACGGAACCATGAATTTGTAACTTAGATTTGTCTGGTTTTAGGGCAGTGACCTGAGCTCATAAGGTACAGACTGTCCTGATGAATGCGTTCAAGCGTTCCATGTAAACTGAAGCAGCTCTGCGAGAGAGAGTTGAGAACAGGCCAGCTTCAGATCACTGAGCTGCCTCATGGTTGGCATGCTATTACAGATAAGAGTGTTTGAACTCCCTCGAACTTACCAGGGATTTAAAATAGCTTTTCCATGGCCTGAGTGAGGTTACTCTGTCCCCTGGCCAGGCCTTGCCAGCAAGAGTGGCTCCTACATGGTAACAGCTGAAGAGAGCTCAGAAGGGAGTTAGACATTGCATAGTTTGGCACTAGCATGAGTTATGTTTGTGTGGAGTGGTAGTGCTGGAGAGGGTTCAGATACATGCTAGATTAGGCAAGGTTTTTGTGACTAATAGCTGTCGTGGTTTAGCCCCAGCCAGCAACCAAGCACCACGCAGCCGCTCGCTCACTCCCCCACGGTGGGACGGGGGAGAGAATCGGAA
>NW_010565308.1:61739-85683 GCF_000687285.1 Phaethon lepturus
GCTCCCCCGCCTGTCTCCCCTCCCAGCTCCCCGTGCACCCCCAGCCTGCTCGCTGCAGGCCAGCATGAGAAGCTGGACTGTCCTTGACCACTTAGCAACAACTCAAAACATCAGCACATTATCAACTTTTTCTCATCCCAAATCCAAAACACAGCCTCATGCTAGCTTCTATGAAGAAAATTAACTCTACCCTGGCTGAAACCAGGACATAGCAATGCATAAATCTTGAAGTTAATGTAATCCTTTAGATGCCTTAGACCCCTTGGCAAGTCAGGACTACCAGTTTCTTGTCATGTCTTTTCCTCTTATATACTGCAGACAAGGGAAAGTACTTGCTTTTTATGTCCAGTGTGAGATTGACTCAAGGGTAGCGAGAAAGGCAGTAAGCCAAAAAGCAGGCAAAAGTAAGCCTAAGCAGTCATTTGGAATACCTGGAAACTTTATCAGTGTCAGGGCCATTGGTTTTAAAAGTAATCTGAAAGGCCAAATCAACTGGAAAATGCAAAACATAGTCATTAGTGTACATACACATTAATTCTGACATACTCTGAATGTGTCAGACTGGTGCACATGGGCAGATCCACCACAAAGGCAGAGTATGTTCCTTGGGTGTGCTAAATTTGGTGCTTTGTGATGGACTAAAGTTTTGTTACGAAATTCTCACAGGAAAGCGTGCCCTGTGCTGCTGCTATGGCTGGCCACCATTCAGGCAGCAGCACATAGCCACTGCAGGCATTTGCTACTTGAGAGCATATTACAAAGAGGTTTGGTTCTACTTCATGGTGTGTGTACAAAGTTTGATGAAGAAACGTTTTTGGTTAAAAGGAAATCTTAATAGCTTTTCGTTTAACTTTTTTTCCATTAAATACATAAAGATACTGCTTTTCCTGTATGAGCAAAACTTTTTTTGTCATTTTCACTGAAAGAAATGTGTATCCAACAGGTTTATTTTTGTGTAGCGTATGCTGGTACTTATGCAATAATGACATTCAGGAAGAAGAGCACAGTAAATTTTGTTGGCATAAGAAAGTTCTTTCCACTTTTCCTTCAAGTGTTGTATCTTGTTCAGAGTTTTATCTTCCTTATAAATTTGGTAATTTTCTATAGGGAATAGCTAAAATAACCACTGCTTTTAAACCTTGGAACTATGATTTAATCTTCAGATCTCTTCCTCCATGTCAATCCAAGTGTGCAAGTTGTCACATTAATCAGAGTCTGAAATAATTTTATATATTCCAGTAGTACATTATGAAATCTGCTAATCTTGCTTAAATTTGTTAACTAGCCTAATCCTCTCAAATATAGCGTGTATTGGGGTACAGAGCAAGTGTTCCCAATGTTCTCTCTAACACTCCTAATCTGAAATCACCAGCATGCTGAACAATTGAAGTGCTGTTTTGAAATTCTGGCAGAGCTTCTGGGCCCATGGAGTCAGCTCATCCTTTTTTCTGTGTTTATGGATACCATTGCCTTGAAATCAGTAAAGAACTAATTTGGAGAAGTCTGTGTGCTGGGCTATTTAGTCATCTATTTATATCCATATTTATTAAACTTGTATCTACTTTCCAAGCCTTGAGGCATATTTAGATCTTTGGAATCATAATCCAAATAATTTATTGCCATAGTAGCAGGCACTCTATGGTCAAATAATCACCAGTTGTTGCTACAAGAAGAGAAGGTAAAATGCTGTCATAACAAAAACCTAAGGAACATCTATATTAATCATTAACTCAACATAAGGCTCTGTTAGACAATCATGTGCTCTGTTTTATGAAGATACAGGAATTTTGGAAGATAAGTGAATCACAACATACCCTAAATTCCTACAGTGTAAGTCTTAGGCAGGTTTAATAGATTTGGTACTGGTAACAATAAGTATCTGCTAATTTCAGATGTCACCAAGAATATTAAAAAAATCTAAATTTAATTTTTAGCTGCTCTTTATGTAACTTTTCTGGAACCAAAAGACATGCCACACTACTAGGTTTACAGGAAGAGAAACTTGATCCGGTTTGACCCTAAGATGACTTTCTATAGTTACTGCTGTTGGTTGTGGCAGTTAACAAATAATAAGGAGCGCTTATTTTCTCAGGCAGGATATCTCCTTTGTTTAAGGTAACTGCCATCGGTGCTTACTATATTTGGAAAAGAAACCTCTAGTATATTCGGCTTTCCTCAAGTGTCTGTAAATGGGGCTAACCTGATAACATCAAAAGGATTTCATATCAAATGATGGAGTTGTGAAAGGCACTCATTTCTGTTTTGACTTTCCAGAGTGTATAGCAGACATCGGACATGACCAGGAACTTGTAGACATGAAATTAATTTCATAATAGATAACTAATCATATTTTGTACCATAATTAGCATGTGTCATTGTTTATATTAATGATAAGGCCCCAGATAAGGATCAGATGAAAGAAACAAGCAAGTTGACAGAGAATGAATTATTGAGAAGACAATAAAGTTGGGAAAAGTAATTCTCTGTTTTTTTCAACAAAGGAAGAAAAAGTTTGGAACCTTGATCTAATTTCCAGTAATGTTTAGTCTTAACTGATTATGATATAGATTAGAGAACAGGAAAAAAATAAAGTTGAAACCACTCAGAGTGAAAGAGAGAGAAAGAAATATAGGACAGAGAAGTCCCTGTTGCTAAACACTAGCTGAGTAATCTGTTGGTCTAGAGAGCATGGCAGACACTCTTGAGATTTTGTAGTTACCTAAGAAAGTTCACAGAATTTTTTTTTTCCCCTCCATGAGTGTCTTTCGTAAAGTAGATGAAATTTTTTAGCATGATACACTGAGTGTGCTAGGTTCATTTCCTTAGACTGTCTAAAGTAATGCATTTTTCTCAGACATGTCACAAGCAATCCTGTCAAAATTTGCCTGAATGGGTTTGTTTTAAATCATAAATAGTTGTGATATATATATAGTAAGTGTTCAAGAACTTTGAAGGAAAAGAAGGTCATGGCCTTCTGAGTTCTTTCAGCTCTCATCTAAATGTGGGTCTTGAAGTGCTTGTTTTGGCCAGTCTCAGATATGGGGTCTCACCGCTTCGGGTGTTTTATCTCACTGCTATCTGTCTTTCTATTTGTCTTACCAGCCTGACTACTCATTTTAAAAATTGCTGTGTTCCTCCCTGGTCCCCTGGATTTTGGTTATTTTGGTTTCTGTTTACCATCTCATTCTTGGTTCTGGTGACAACTTGTTCATTTTGCTCTTACGCTGTTTTTATTGCATAGTTGTTTATCCAACACTCCAAGCAGCTTGATAGGGAGGATGGAGAATGAAGTTCAATTAAATAAATAAATAAATAAATAAAAGTTGTTAAATGCAGAGGACCACCTAGCAGCAAAATGCAGTAGAATATGTCTCTCCTGATAGAGGGTGGGCCTTTTCTTTGATAAATCAGGGAAATGTTTGGAGGACTCCCCCTGTGCTCAGAAAGGAGTGGAACATTTGAAGAAAGCCTCCTTCTGCTGTTTTGATGATCTGTTAACGAATGCGTTTTGTGGACCGTGCAAGTGAGATGTGTCAGGAATGCAAATGAGAGATCCGGTCCTGGAAAACTGGTATTTCTAATGCTTTATTTTTACAGCTGCAGCAACAGGAGGGAATCAGCAGGTACTGATAATAGCAATTTTGGTCAGTGTCTCTGAAAGGAGAAGACCAAAGGTGGTTGAACAGTTAAGCCGTTAGCAGGGAACATGTTTCCTAACATAGCTTCAGTTTTTATTGTGGCAAGGACTCAACGTACCATAGGGTTAGGCATTGCAACTCCAGATTGCAGTGCCTAATTTTGGTGCCTTGAGGTCAAGTGAGGTACTCTTTATGTTAGAGGTCAAGTGAGGTACTCTTTATGTTAGAGGGCTGTGTGCTCACAGTCAGAGACACAGAAGCCAGCATGCCTGCTTTGCTAGCTTAGGGAGTTGGACATGCTGAAGAGAGAGGGATTTGTAGTTTATGATCTGCCTAGTTTTTTTCGGGGGAGGAAATGCCTTCCTTCACAAAGGGCTGCAGATTTGAACCCTCTCTTCAGGTGCACCGTGCAAGCCTTACTTTCTTACCAGATATAGGTGGTAAAAAAACCTCAAACTATAGATCGCTTTTTTAATCCAATATCCCTCTTGCTAATGTTCTCATTCTGGATGTGACACTCGGGTTCAGTTCCCCTCTCTGGCTCAGAAGATACAAACTTGTTCCACCTTGAAGAACATTTTAGCGCTTTGTGTCTAAGGTGCTGTAGCATGAGAAGTGTTTAGCCTCTTGTGCTGCTATTGTTTCATTTCACTGCTTTGTGAAATTGCTTTGTTAAGCAGTAGTAAATGGGTATAAGCATAAATATTGATCTAACTCTACAATGTAGTAGGGAAGGTAGTTTACCTATTGGTTAGAAGCCAGAGACCTGGCTTCTAATACCTGCTCCAATGAATGCTTAAGATATTTTTAGGTATGAGCAGTGAGTAGCATATGGACCTCAACTGTTATCACTGGAAAAACGTAGCTTCAAGTTGGTTGTTTTCCAGGTTAAAGCATTAACTGTCAAGAATTTCCCTCAGAAACCTGCCAATGGCTGCACTGAGGACAGATGTGTTGTTTTGTCTAATCCCACTAAGTTTTCAAAATAATAAAAAATTGGCTGCTCTGAGTTTCTTTTACTTATCCACAATTTATTTCTCTACAGTTAGTTTCCATTCGAAATAAAAGGCAATTTTAATCACAAAAACACAAACCCTAAGTTACAGAGAAAGCATAGTTCTGCAAAACAAACTGCAAGTCCTAATGCTGTTCTGGGTGTTTGAGTTAAAATCGTTAGGACCTCAAAAGACGTCATATCATGTGAGAGAGAGGAGTGACGTTTTTAATGACAACTGAAAAAGATGTTAAAGATCAAAGATATGCCCATCAAACACAGCCTTACGTCTCAAGTGTTTTTGTGGTTTATCTGTTTCTTTCTGAAAAAGAAATTGCCCATGTCAGACATTAAGAATTCATCGATATTTTTACTTGTGCATTTGCCAATGCAGTTTTATGCAAAACCAGAATGTATGCAAAGCCTAGCAAATATTTGGAAGATTAGGCATGCCTGTTGGCCCTTAGGAATTTTACTGTTGCTGATTTTTCAGGTAATGAGCAGCAATACAAATCATTGAGGTGTCATGAAACATTGTTTTCCAGAAGAGGAGAACTTACTACCCTTAGTTTCCCCCAAGTCAATGATTTCACGTTTTGCAACTCCCCTTTCACCTGACTCCTGCCTTCCCTGCACCATTGTACTTCAAACTTCTCACCAACTGTTCAATGTCCTTCACAGACTCTTTAAAGTTTTTCAAGTCCACACTCAGTTTCCTGAAGATCTGCTCTTAGATCCATCCCTCCTATCTTCTACTTCCATGCAGCATTTCCAAGGGGAGATTTCTATTCTGATTTGTTGTTCTGTTTAGTTGGTTGCCACCTACACGTGTTGAAGCTTTTGAAGACTGCTCTTTCAGAGTTGAGTATGTTGTTCTTGTACTATTAAACAGTTATTCCTCCTGAGGTCTATAAAGAATTCTTCTTCCCAGGCTTCTCTGAGTTCATCCAGCCATGTTGCTGATACATTGCTCCAGATTGCTGCTTGACAGCTTGTATTTAGCATGTCTAGTCTGAGAACATTGCTTTTCATTTTAAGACTTTTGCATTTTTCTTCTGTAATGGAACTGACACCTGTCCATTCGGAGCATAGCCGTCAACAGGCTAATGTCTGTGTTACTTTCATTGCCATCTTATTTGTGTTTCTGCATTCCCTGATAGTTACCTTAAAATCCACAAAACATACCTTGTGTTCTAGGCCCATTTCTCTCCAAATCAGTTGAACTGTCCCAAAGTTCTTTGCTTCCTTTGAGACCCCCAGTTTAAAGTAGCCTTTAAATTAGGCTAAATAGTTCTGAAGCCTTTTGCAGCTTGTCCTCCTCTGTAGTATTTCAGAGTTGAAGGATGGGCTTTACATTGTCTGCCAGGTTACTAGCTACACATGAACTCATTTCAGAAGGGGAGAGTGCCAAGAATTGTGAGTAAAACTTGCTATTAGCGGTGCAGGGGTTTTTTAATTAATTTTACCTCTGAACATCATATTTTATCCCTAGGCTTCCTTTATAGCCTGTGGAGAAAAGCAGGCACCTCTGGAGGACAGCGCTCGTAACCCACCTTAGGTGCCTGTAGAAGGACGATGTGAGCTGCCCTCTGCCTGTGATGCTCCCCACTGAATAGAGAGGGAGCTTAGACTGACTGCCCTGGACTTGGGCATTTCACTTGTCTTCCCTAGCTCAGGTGTGTAGAAGCTCCACTCCAGATATCTATTCCCGGTGTCAATATAGGGATTATAGTATCAAATCACCCTAGTTGAATGTGGTGAAGGAGAGTGAATATAGAGAATATGACTTTCTCACATACCGTTTGAAGGAGTGTTTTGTGGGTCATGGAGATCCCCTGTGAACCCTTCTGCACTAAGAGTGTATTTCAGGTTGCTTAGGATGGCACGAGACAAATACTGATGAGGTTCTGTGTTGCTTTTCACCAAGAAGAAAACATTGGCACAGATACACTTAAACTGAATTGTGCTGCTATTTTGGAATCACTGTGCTGTAGAATCTGTATGCAAAGTAGCTAACTAACTTTTGAAAGAGAATCATGATTTTGCAGGCAAAAAAGAAATCACAAGGAAAGCACCAAATCTATTTCTGTTTATAAATGTATAGATATATAAATATTCATACAAGCATTCAGTTAATTTTGTATATATAAACACACACACATGCATGTCAACTGGAGAAGGGATCAGGGAATGGCTGTGTATGTAGAACTTACACATAAAAAAAAGTTTGATATTTTATTTTTATAGGATCTCAAAGTTTTGTGAAAGCATTCGTTTTTTGCACCATCCAAGTATCTGTTCTGTACTGCTTTTATTTATTTAAGAGTATTTTCCTCCTCTGAAGCTCTATGACAGGAGAAGTAGAACTCATATGTCTCCTGAGACCTAGTTGTTCACTTTAATGCAAGGATTTGAAACGCTGCTGAGTCAGACTTCTCCAGTTAAGAGTTAAATGTGCTGGTTAAATTCCATGAGGTAGGAAATCCTACCTCTAAAAAAAATAAAAATTTTACTGATTAATTGATCTGGCAGTATCTTGGACATCCTGGCAAGGAATATAAGGGCCCAGCTACCTCTGAATTCAAATTCAGATGCCAAGAGCTGGGAGCTCCTACCTGAAAAAGATGCTTTTCTAAAGAGTCTTCAAGTCCCAGCACTCTTAGGTAGCAAGAGCAGTGGTCAGAAATGTGGCGGCTGCTTTACAAACCTAGACAAATGGCAGCCCTCATGACAACAAATGTGCAGTAGCAGAATTTATTTCTAGTATGTTTTCAATAGCCAACTGCCAATGAAAATAGAAAGATGGGAATTGTGCTGTAGTCTTTGTTCGCCTGCACCTTGGAGCCTAAATGCGGTGAGGAAATAAGAAGCGTGTTTCCTTGTCTATAGTCCTTCCAGTAACCTCAGCTGTTCTCTAATTATAGAAGTAATTGAGTTTTTTCTTTTCTATCCATGCTTAAGAACCAGAATGGCATCACAAAATATAAGTTCTGTGAAGAAAAAGTTGCTAATGAAAATCTGGAGGAAAAGAGTTGTCTTAGGAACAATTGTGAAAATGAGTGACATACTCTGAGGACATGATCTTAGAGTTGTCTTAGGAACATAGAAGAAAGGTCTCCTTGTGCACTGAGATCAGTCCCCTGCTCTTCCAGGCAACCATAGTCATAATCTTGCTCATACATTTATCACATTCACTTTGACTTTATTAGGCCATTATTGAACTACTGCTTTGCAGCATCTCTGAGCCATCCATAGGTAAGTCACTACTTAGTTACAAGTAGTGACTTACCTATGGATGTGTCTGTGTTTCCAGAGAAGAGGACCATGTGCCCATGCTGTGTGCAGAGGAGGGCTGGTTCTTCAGGCTGCTCTGCTCCAGTGCTGCAGAGAGGAGTGGAGCTGATCTATGCTGTTCTTCAAAAATCACCTAGAGATCCTGATCATATGGGATCGAGAAAAAATCTCCCAAGAGCCTGATTGTGTTGAATCTGGAAATTTCTTTTTCTATATTTCTTTTACTTTCTCAGTCAGAATTTGTCACTATCTGCTCAACGCTGTATAACAATTTTTCTTGCCTGGATTTATATATATTTTTTTCTTTCTGATTAGAACCAAAGAGCATGAGCACTTTGGCCCTCTTAACCAAGAAAACTATCCACAACTTTTTGGGAGGCAAAAATGTTCATATCCATGTGATATGAGAACTATAAGAATATCAGTAAGAGGAGAAATAGTATTTCTTTCCTATTTCTGTAGTTTCTATTATGGAGTGAATTTTGAGTTTGCAGCTGTGACTGGTTTCTTCTAGGCTTTTTTAATTACCCACAAATTTAATGATATAATTTGTTTAATATGGTTTATGTAGATTTAAGATGATGTCATCAGAGTATGTCACTCATTTTCACAATTCACGGAATTACCTCTCTATTAAAACTGATAGATCCAGTTTACCTAAAGCAGATTTCCCAGATGGTCATCCGTTCTTGATTTGAGAACATTAAGAGGTGGAGTGTTCCCACTGGAGGTTTGTCACACTGTGGCCTTTGGCTTGTCCCCACTGCTGTTATTGCTACAGGTACATAAACTGAAAATGAGAAGTCAATAGTTCCAGCAGTGTTGTCTGCAGTAAACAAATCAACACTGGCTGGATTAAGATGTCCAGCTGGTATTTTGTGGAAGGAGGTTTTCTAAATTACCGGTTGCCAAAATACCAACAAAAAATTTCCTGTCCCTATTATCTTTTTCAAGTAACCATCTTAAAAGTTGGTGTCAATAAAAATCCCACCTTGGCTTGTGAACCTGCCTGACGTGTAGTTCAGAGGGAGCCAGGAAGGAGGTATTCCTGAAGAACCTACAGCATTGGGTTGTTTTTTCTCACAAACTTGGTGTTAAATACTTCACTGGCTTTGTTAGATTAAGATCAGGAGATAAGGTATTTTTGGAACTCTTAAATAGCTGTATGTTTTCTTTTTCCCAGATAGAAGTCACTATTTAAAAACACTAACATAAAAACCCTTCTCTACACTGTATATTTGGAGGGATTTCAGCCATATTGTAATGAAATGCAAAAGTCTCTGTGAGTCTGTTTTATGACCTGTGTCTTGCATTAAGTATACTTGGCAAGTTGCTCTGAATAATTTAGTCTATTGTGTCTTGATTTAGCTGCAGCTCTTGCAAGATTTATTTTAATATAGACTGCTTTACCATTATGTTTTGAAAAGGCTCCTTCTTCTTAAAATCACTGGCGTGGTCTGAAAATTAATTGGTGGATTTTCCTTGTTTTTAATAAAATATTGTATTGCATAGTGTATTTCGTTATTCATAAAATGAAACTAGCACATTCTTAACCGTGTTGTTAAAATGTGCCAAGTATTTGGCAAATGACTGGGCTGAATAGATTCTGACTTTTTCATTTGACATATTTCAGCTCCTTAAAATGATTCTCTTTCTGCTTCTTGAGTGACCATATCTTTGTGAAGTATGATAGTAGGGCATCCATTAAGAAAGTTTTGTATTTTTCACATATGAAGTAGGTAAACTAAGACATTCAGTTGACTGTTGTCATCTACCAAGTGGCATGTCAAACTGAAGAAAATGTATATGGATACATGAAAGAAACAGTTGGAATGTAAAAAGTTAACTGGTAGAGGAAGCAAATATTTTAGAAGATATTTTGACTTTACAACTTCCTTTGATTTTCCGCTTTCATAGTTTTGCATTGATGTGAACAATTTTTGAAATTGAATTTGAAGGAGGCAAGAGGGGCAACCTTATCGCGGTCTACAACTACCTGAAAGGGGGTTGTGGTGAGGTGGGTGTTGGTCTCTTCTCCCAAGTAACTAGTGACAGAACAAGAGGAAATGGCCTCAAGTTGTGCCGGGGGAGGTTTAGATTAGATATTAGGAAAAATTTCGTTACAGAGAGAGTGGTCAAGCATTGGAACAGGCTGCCCAGGGAGGTGGTGGAGTCACCATCACTGGAAGTGTTCAAAAAACCTGTAGACGTGGCATTTTAGGACATGGTTTAGTGGGCATGGTGGTATTGGGTTGATGGCTGGACTTGGTGGTCTTAAAGGTCTTTTCCAACCTTAATGATTCTGTGATTCTGTGAAATGTGCCTATGCATGCGTACCTGTTGACTAGATAAAATGTTGTGATGAAATTACTTCTATTAACTTTAAATCACATTTATTGAATATAATGCAAACCATGAAAGTAGTTGAATGGTTAAGGAGCTCAGCTTCTCCTCTACACTTCACTTGTGCTTCTTTTGTCATCCTTCATGTGCCTGTGTCTGGAGCCCTTTCTATCCCACCTGCTTACCTTTGCTTTTAGTGCTGCTTCTGGAAGACAATGTCTAATAATCTCCACTCAAAACCTGTCAATTTGCTTGATCAGGAAGCCCACATTTTCATATACATTTCAGTATTTAACTGGAAGGTAATCCAAAGCCTTGTGTATGTTTAGGAAGAAGAAACATCAGATGAGAGTGCAAAGCGCATACGTGATCTACACTGTTCTTAACACTTGCATCTCTTTTTGAAGACAGATATTTTTAAAATATTTGGGTAGTTGCCTTTTAGTGAAGTCAAAGGCTCCTAACTCCCTGGCTAGCTCCTAAGTATCTTTAATATCCAATCAATGACTATACATTAATTTTGTGCTTCAAGGCTGCAGCTGGTGACCTGCATGAGTCAGGAGAAACATTTCTCCCCTGTGCACAGTTAGCTACATGGATTCTGGTGGGCTTTAAATTTTCAAACACAACAGTTGCTTCTGTTTTCAAAAATCTTGTCTAAACAGATTTTACACTTTCTGTGGTAAAGTGTTGATTGCAGTGGAAACTTCTGACGTCCAGCCAAGTCCACATCAGGCCAGCTTGAAGTTTCTGAACTGCTGAGATCAGCCAGCTCTCAAGTCCTCAGGGACTGACTTCTGAGGCTGTTCAGGTTGCTGCTAGGATAACTGTATTAAAGAATGTGAGGCTGTCAGAAGTGAGCCAATATATGTATGACGGATATGTACCTACCAAAACCAGAAATAAGTGCACATCAAAGCAGATGGATAAGAAGATCCATTGGGCCAACCAAGCCCATTTCTGTTTGGATTCCATGAAAAGTATTTATTTGCTTCTTTTGCTTTATGGTGGTGGTGGAGCAGAAATACGTTTGAATGAGAACAAGGAAAGAGTAGTATACAATTCAGACTTTATTTTCTCTTCTCTCTTAAGATGGGATGTGACTAGATCTATTGTACAGACTTTTATTTTTTCCAGTCTTGTGTTTTTCGGTGTTAGGTATTTTATTCATTGTGCCACACCCTGTTATGGTCTCAAGGGAACTTCTGAGCTTCAGACCTTCTCCTTGTCTTGTATTGGATGCTGCAGAAGCATCCAGTAACTCACAGTGGTCAGCAAGACACCTTTCCTGGGCAAACATTTGCCCTCAAGCAACTGGATTTGCCACTTCCAGCAGCTCAGTGCCTATAGCCCCTTAGGCTCGGAGACCTAGTAATTCCTGAATTACCATGTTTTACTGTTTCAGGATCACCACTGCCCGGGCCAGTGCCATTGAAATATCTCTTTGTATTTGAGAAGTTTAAACATAAATAGTTTATTCTGTTACAGTGAAAAGCTAGGCATCAATTTCTGTGTTTGGAGATAGATACAGAGCACATACATGATAACTCATCTCTTGATTTAGCTCGGTTTCAAGGTGATTTCTGTTTCTCCTCAATTCCCCAGATGGTTCCCACAGCTGCCTGGGACAGGGGTCTAGTCCTTTTGGTAATACTAGTTCTTAGGCTTTTCTTTCCCCAAAGAGCATACAGACTTTGTGTGTTGTCTTTCTTGTTATCCCCTTTCTCTCATTGGTTGTGAATGCACCCCTGGGGAACCTTACAGCCCCTAGCATTTAAAACTGAATCAGCCAGGACATCAGTTATGTCTCTCATAAGCTACGGAAGTGTTTTCTGACAAAGTTTTAGCCAGTACTAGGAAAAAAACTGAAATGCCCTTCTCTACTGCGTGAGCCTTGTTGGACATAACACTTAATTTGTTGTGAACAAATCTGTTTACAGAGTGCAAGCATGTCTCTTTTTAAAGACATTGTGGATTATATGTTAACTTTTTATTACCTGACTTTAGAATACTATTCATTAGGCCAATGTAAATAGGAATAGTGAAGCTGGATCATTAGTAACTCTAAGTAGAGGCTAGAATTTATGGCATATAAATGCATTTTCAGGCCATATGTTCAGGTCACTTATAAATGAATATTTCCAGAGCTGGTAGGATCTGTAACATAACATTTTTTCTCTTCAAATTGGAGGAAAGACATGACGGGATCTTGAAAGTCACATGGACATTTTATTTGCTGCAAAATAACATACTCAGAGATACCCCGTCAAGCATTGGCTGAGCTCTGCCTTATGAACAGGGGGAAAAAAAAAAGAGGCAAAATAATTGAAGTTGTATCAATAAAAAGGCATTCGAAGTATGTAGTCTTGCGTCAAACCAGTATGATCTTGAAGGTTCTGTTTACTTAATCTCTCAGGAGGCTAAATGAGCTCCATTGTAAAAAATACATTGCATAAAGAGCTTTAGAGATCTTCTGTTACTGCCTGATGAGGATGAATCCAAAGTAAAATAAAATTTAGTGATAGCAAAGCATTCTGATGAATCAAGTTCTAGAAGTTTGTCCTTGTATTTTATAGCCATGCTGGTGGTTATGCGCTTATACTGCATCGTGGACTTCCAAAAGACTTTACAGGCAAGATATGTCTTTGCTGAAATACAGCCAGAGGTTTAATATATATTTTTAGAGAGGTAATGGAGAAAACCTGTCTACAGTTGAAAATATAGTGGGAGGGAAAAGAGGATTTCAATAGACAGAATTTCAAGGTGGACTTTGTGTGGGTGGCTAGGAAAAACTTGTCTTTCATGAAGAAACCCAAAAGATCGTAAATGGCCATAAGTACTTTGACATACGTCTTATCTGAAATGCATTGCCCCCAGCAGCAGAGTGCCTCCAATGCTGTGTACTGGGGAGTTGATTCAGTTCCAATTCAGAGGCAAGAATAAAACCTACTGTGGTTTTCTGCAGCAACTGTGTGCTTAATAGAGGCATTAAGCTAATGATCCAGCACAACTCTGCTTTAAAATTGTGAGGTTTGCAAGGATAACGGTTTGATGGTACTGTGTGTCCATAGGCCTATTAGAATAAAATGTTATGGCGTAAAAAGCACATGTGGTTTAAAAAAATGGGATGGAGATGGAAGGAAGTGTTCTTATGTAATTAGCCTAAGTACATATTCAGCTGTTACCATACCTCTAAAATGCTCTGTGTAGTTGTACCAGTAATATTTGTTGGTTGTACAGGATTGGATAATGAGTTGTGCATTCACTAATGTTTAAGCAGATGCTCTGAGCTGTGAATCATGTTTTGAACAGTGGTATGTGGGGCCCATAGTGTACATAGGCTGATGAATGCCTTCATTCATGCCCATCTGTGAAGATGGCAGTGTGCCCACATACAAGTGGATTGGTCCCTTTTCTAGAAAGCGTAGTGCCAGACTGTTATGAGTTTGGATGGCAAGTTTATCTAACATTGCAAACAGCATTGCTGTTGCGGGAAATCCCTTCTCAGTATTAGGGCTGAAGCATTAATAGGTGACTTGATGTACTAGGTTACCCTGGAGGATATTTTATATGTTGAAAGAAACTACTGAAACATGGCAGAAGAAAGAAGAGTGCCCATCTCAGAGGACAGCAGGAGGTCGAGGGGAAGTGTCTGATGGCTTGTTCCATAGCAGAATTGCCTAGAGACAGCCCAAGACAGCTATTGCAGTCGGGCAAGGGCAGATGGTGTTGGGCAGTGGAACAGATCAGATGGATCTCTTCCCAGTATCTCCTAGATGCTTGTTAATGGAATTAGCCCAAAAGGCATTATCTTAAGTGGCTGCATCGTGTCCTGCATTGAACTGTGCAGAGTGCTTGCAGGAAATTCTGAAGTTAAATTTTAAAAAGTAGGTAGTTTTCCTGTAAAGTTCTTTGGGTTAACTGGGCACAATTTTAAAAGAAATTTAGTTATTTGAAAATGAGAAAAAATTAATACTTTCACATCGCTTTTATCTAAAGTAGGTGACTTTCACCTTGGATCCATAACCAGATGATGCTGATGCTCAAATTCTAAGCTCTGTATCCCATTTCCATGTATCTAACATGGATAACACTTCTGCCCACAGCACTAGGAACTAGATGATCTTTAAAGGTCTCTTCCAATCCAAACTGTTCTGTGATTCTACAATTGAGAGCAAAAATAAGAAGAGTTCAAAAGTGAACACTTTGGGGATTTTGGAGTTAAAGTCCTGCTCAAAATTTTTCATGTTTAGGATTTGTAGCACTGACAATTCCATGTATTTTTAAAAATATTTGTTCTTTGACTTCTGATCTTTTGAGACATTATAGCATTGGCCATTCCCTCTCATCATGGAGTATAGAAATTTGATGATTAAAAAGGAAAGTAATTTTTGATCTATTCATATGATTTTATGGCTTAAGAATCAAAGTAAAAAGCAGCTTGTCCTTAATACATTACAAAATTGTTAGAGCTGGCCATAGAGTGTTTGGCTTAGTCCTCCTAATGCAGATTGTTAATTGACATATGGTAAGCAACTTCCCTAAAATAAATGCTGAGGTGCCTTTCTAGTCAGTGGAGATGCATATTTGAAGCTTTTACGCCAAGATTCTGTCCAAGTAGTTGAAGTCCTGAACTTCTTCAAGGGTCTTCAAGGCACCTGCCTTTATCCGTGGCTTATCTATGGAACTTGCATTAGTAGGGCTGATTTACTAGACCCCTACAATGTAGGTAGAAATTATATGCCTGATTTAGGCAGACTGAGTCCCAGTGAATGCACCTTGGGGAACTGCACAGTATTAATTAAAATATTTTCACCTGGATTTGGTGCCCAAGGTGAAGGGCAAAATAAATCAAATTGTAATGTGCACAGTAAAGTTAATCTGAAACACAAAAGAATAATTTGTGTTGTACAGAAGTATTGCTCACTGTGAACATTATAGAACTCTGATAAGGTTGGTTTAGGTTTTTTTCTTTTAAAGAATCTTTCTACATGCTGTGTATCTTTTAAAAAGCAATGGCACTGAGGCTATAAAACTCATTATTTGCTCATTTTTTGTTGGGACAATATTTGAACATTAAATTGTTCAACATTAGTTCTCTTTGCACTTTTACAGTCCTACCTGTCCTGATAACAAAAATTTGCCGTAGTGGGTGAGGTGCCTGTGTTGACTGTAGCCGTTGTCTTTAGGGAGCGTGTGTGTCTGTTCGTCACGTCAGCTGAATAACTGAGCTGGCTGATCGCTGTGTCAGCAAGCGAGATCTTTCTTCCATGTTGGTAATTCTCCAGCTCTAAACATTCTGGACAGTTAGCTGGTGACCTTAGAAAGTCTTTTCATCTCTGACTCCACAAGTGGTAGCATGACTTCTTGGGACAATGTTTTGGCAAGGGTAATAATAGCTTAAAACACGTTGTGCTTAAAAGCAAACATCTAAATGCATTTGTAGTAATGACAAAGATGAGCCACAGTTTGTAACGTCTCACACACAGCTGCAGTAACTGGTACATGAACAGGCGGTCTGACTTCTCTTCTTCTGGTTTCCAAATATTTTTTCCCCAGATCTTTGTTGTTTAATGAACAAAAACTGATGTCTAGTATTTAAATGGATTTCAGGAGCTAGTGAAACAGAGGATATCACATTTCCTTATGTACAGTAAATAGGTGTTTTGTGACATCCATCAGCAAAAGCTCTAAGCATTTTTAATGAGATTTATGCTGCTGTCATGGTCTAATGCATTATAAAAGCAAAGAGGGAAAATGAATTGTCAGATTTTTGGTGGGCAGAGTAGTCTTTTAGAACTGCAGAGGGATTCCCTTGTTCTCTTCAGAGCAGCCTGGGTATGTGGGTGAATCTTGTGCTCATCCTACGCTCCCAGCTCAGAGCTCAGCAACCTATTGCTGCATAGTGTTTGTCATTTTAAGGAAGGCATATGTCTGGGAAGAGCAGTAGGGAATGGGAGTTCTGTAACCAGAAGGTAGAAGAGGCTGATATGAAAAAAACCAAAGACTTCTCTGTGTTATGTTTCTTTTTTTGCTTGTTTTTTTAGCTAGGTAGAGTGAGGGATGGAGTGCAGCAGCCATACTTTTCACCAGATATGTACTCTTTGCAAGAATGTGATTCCACTAAGATGAAAAACTTGAGCATGGCTTTTGGTGTACTGAGTTTCCAGGGCTGTGTTTCTCTAGCCCCTTGGCTCCAATCCATTAAAGATTACTCAATTTAAAAATGGTGCCCCTGAAATCCACTGATTATAAGAGACTTAATGCTGACAAAAGCTTAGAGGGCAGCAGTCACCTGAACATCCTGGCGAGCCCTGTTGGGAAGGACATATTCTTAGAATAAACTTTTGGAAAGCCTAAGAAGCAAGCAAAACATAAGTATAGCAATTCTTGCCATTCAAAGCCTTGATCCATGCCAGACCATATGCAAGTTACAGAAGAATAGGTAGAAATGAATGTTGGCCCTAGTCAGGGCATTGCAACTGTTCTCCATCACATAAACATAGGAAGAAATTTTCAAAAGGTCCAAAAGGGAGGCAAACTTGGATCAACTCTTTGACAGCTTCTGCAATGTACTTGACCACTGGGTGAAGGAGAAGTTCAAATGTGTCTCCATTCAAATGGGGAAATGAGAACTGTTTTCACCAACAGAGACTTGCTTCTGGTGCCACATGCCAGCTCACACCGTGCTGCATTGGAAGGGATGTTTTCTTGGTTGATAGCTAGCCCAAATGCCTCAGCTGCTTATACAAACGGTTCAATGCAAATCAATGAGATTTTCTAGACACAAGCAGTTAATATTTCAACAAGGAACTGCAGATAAAATTGCTGTGTCAGATTTCATGGCAAAGAGAGCTGTTGCCCTTGTTCAGAAAATTCTGTGCCTGGAAAGTTTTCAGACCATTTCAATCATCTGAAAAATTCTGCTTTCAGATCAACTTCGAAATGTTCAGAGTCTCTGCATGCCAGTCTTTTTTGGCATTGTTTTTCTAGTTTGGAAGAATCAAAGATGGAACAGGGTGTTTTCTACCCCCTGGCAAACCTCAGGACGCAGTTACTGCTACAGACTTTGCTCTGGTTCTGCAAATGTCCTAATGTATAACTGTATATTAGGATAAGAGGTCATTACTATCATTCAGGTCTTTCTGAGAAACGTCTTCCTGGATGTTCAGTTTGCACAAGTATGTTCATGCATAGATGGATGCATGTGGTTTTTCCAGCTGATTTTCCAAGGAGACGTGGGCATTTTCCTGCACGCTGTTCCCTTCCCTACATGCAAAATTTGTCAGATTCCCAGAAAATGTCTACTTTGAAACATGTCAGTCCAATAACAGTGAAAAAAACAGCTGAAAATTTGCACCATGATTTGATTCAACAAGCCATATTTTTTAAAGAAATAGCTTGATTGTGCTGTAAAAAAACATGCCAGTGAAGCACAGCAGCTTCTGTCTCTCCCAGCCCACATGTCTGCCATTTTTGCCCCCACTCTCCTAAATATGTCTATGTCACCTAAGGGACGTAGTCCTGGGCTTTTGGCCAATATCCTGGGCTTGAATTCCCACATAGAAAAGCATTTACTTAGGAAAATAATATCATGTGGCAGCCGGTAGGCACAATACTACCTCTACTGCCAGAATGTACTGACTCTAAATGAAGCTGTGGCAGATGGCCTGAAATGTTTCAGTGCTTGCTTTCTCTAGACCAGGATTACCCAATTAATTTGTACTATGGTGCGTTGGGTCATTTTACCAGGTTCTGTTTGGGTGGGTGGGATGCATTGACTCAAGCTTTGCTGGACCAAGCAGGGTCTGCAGGTGGGGGAAGGGTGGTGTACAGACGAATCCCTGGGACAGCAGGCTCTTGGTGGGGCTGGACGAGTGGGGAGGCAAATGGGATCATTCCCTCAGGACACCAGGGACATCTGTTGGAATGAGAAGAAATGGACTCCTGGTTCAGGTCGTGACTCAGTCTACCATTTGAGCACCCCTGTTTTAGATAAGGGTGGCATTTTACTTGGTAATGATGCTTTTATACACACTATACCTGCAGAAGTAACTTCATGTTACTGTTTACTGAGAGTTGTCTTCAGGCATGGTACTTGGCAGACAGAGCAAAAATGCAGTAGGACCTTTCTGTTGTTGTGATTAGAGAAATCCGTAAGTGAAGAAAAAGGCTATTTTCGTGAAGAAAGAGGTGAAGCACAGGAGATTTGGTACAGCTCAGGGTAAATATATGGGGAAGAATAAGAAAGAGTGAAATATGACATCGAGATTTTGGGGTTTTGGACAGAGAGAGGCTAGTGCAGTCATTTTTAGTGTGGCAGAGAAAAATGAGCAGCTACCATTTTGCTAGGTTTGTTAGAAAGAGAGACTTTGAAGTGTAACCTAGTAAACACAATCCAGCAAAGCAGAATTAGGCCAGCTGCATATTACTGGAAAAGCTCAAGGAAAATGTCCTTGTCTGTTCTATCCTCTTCTCTGGATACATGTTTTCACTCGGTTAAGAAAAGTCAGTGGAATTGCATTTAAAAGTGTTGTCACTTCACAGTCTGTCACAGGGCTTTTGCCAGCTCCCTTCAAAAGGGGTTGGTGCTTAGAACTGTGCCAGCTGGTTAATCTGATCATCCCATCACTTTACTAGAAAATCTAAATATACAGCAGTACGAGCTGAAATATGTCTGCTGTCCTGTTTTGCAACTATTCTGCATTTGAATGAAGAAGTACTTTCACATTAAAGCAGTACTGAAGCTCTCTCTATCTTTCTGTTCTATAGGTTGTCATTTTGTATTTTGAACCAAGTGTATTTCGCTGTGTTCTCCTAAGATGGGTTCGTCTTCTGGGCTTTGCTACTGTTTATGGAACTGTGACGCTCAAGCTGCACAGGTATTTCACATATTATTAATTTCCATCTCTGTGGGAATATGTGCAATCTGTGTGAGTACTTAGATGGAGAGCTGTAAATATTAGCATAAACAAGCGCCGTTTCTGATTTTTAAAACCACTGTGTATTTGTCCTCACTATTCCTGCTCAAATTATAAGCTATTAATCCCAGTAGAGAACTATGAATGCAGACAGGATTTGGTGAAAAATATATACATCAGCTGTAAAATTGTGCAAGAACCCCTTGTCACAGAAGGTGAATCTATTTTCCTTGAATGTATATTGAAGAAGTGTTCGTGGAGTGTGCAAAAGTGTTCAAAAGTTTCCCTGTAAAGTGTTCATACTTTCTAAGATACTAAGTGTTTAGATACAGCAATGGTGGGTAAAACAATACACTATGGTGTATATACTTACTATATTTTTATGGCTCCTAAGTCAGGGGCTGCTTTCTAGAGGCAATCACAGCAGACAGGCTACACGCTCACAAGCATCAGTGCCTGCCAGCAAAAATGCGTGGGAAATTCTGGGTTCCATGGGGTTGGCAGTGCATTCACATGCCATTCAGAGATTAAGATCCAGAGATCCAACTTCAAATCCCATTTCTACAGTCCCCTTAAAAATTGAAGCCTTTTCTGGGTATGCTGGATAAAAGCCAAATGCATTTTCCTCTTAAACTTTAGTGAAAAAAATTACTGATACATTCTGTAAGTATTTTTATTGAAGCAAAGAAATATGCAATATGTGTATATTGGTACTTGGACATCGTGGATGAAGTTGGCTGGCTCATCTTTTTATCTTAGTTTCATTACTGTGTTGGCATGTTAGATAGACTCACATTATCATTGCAGTTCTGCTACCCTAACAGGTTGTTTATATGATTTTACATGATGTGAGGAAGCAATATCCTGACAGGGCGGTTGATCGTCCATTTATATAAAGTGAGGAAAAGCTGCAAAATTGGGCAGAAAATCTTGCACTTCTGCTTTGCTCATTCAGCTGTTTGGTGTTAGTTGGCACCTGTGCTGACAGTGTGAGCAAACGAGACAAAGATTGAATAAGAAACCAAGAATGAACTACATCCTGATCCTTTTTCAGCACAAAACAATGAAGGCTAGCAGCAGACTGGGCTGTATCAACATGACAGCAGCCAGAAGACTGAGGGAAGTGATTATTCTCCTTTACCCAGCACACCTTAGACCAAACTGCAATGCCGTGTCCCGTTTTGGACTCTCCCAAGATGTCAGTGAACTTGAGTGAGTTCAGGGAAGGGCCATCAAGATGGTCAGAACTTGGAGCACTTGCCTTGCAAGGAGAGGTTGAGGGAACAGTGCTTGTTCAGCCTGGAGAAGAGATGGTATTGGAGGGACCTAACAGCAGCTGTCCAACACCTACAAGGAGGTTACTGAGAAGATGGAGACATGCTCTTTACAGTTTGGGACAGCAAAAGACAATGACAAATTGAAATGGGTGATTTCAACTTCATACAATATAACAACATCAGGGTCAATATTATGCAAGGAAAACTTTCACTGTCAGGGTAATTAAACAGTGGACCTGGTTGCCCATGAAGTTGTGAATTTCCATACTTGGAGGTTTTCAAGACCCAACTGGGTAAAGTCCTGAGCAACCTGGATTCAGTGTTAAGCCTGCCCTGAGCGCTGGATGACCTTCTGAGGTAATTCCGACTTGAATAATCCCACATTTCTACGTGAAACATGAAGAGAAAAAAACCCGCCCTATTTCATGTATTAATCTAGAATTACTCTCTCTAGGAATCTATCTTTGTTTTCCACGCAGGTTTCCCGATCATTTGTTTCCTACATTCATGATATTGTGGTCTTTTTTTAGTAGCAAATATTTCAGTCAGGGAGTGTGCCTTGCAAAAGACAAGTTGAATTAGATATATATTTTTTTATTATATACATTTGCAACAGTTATGCAAATTAAGAATAACAAGATGCTAATATAAACTTGGTAGAAATTTTTGGCAGATCTAATTTAATCCACAGCTGCTACAGGATTGAAGAATGGCTTACTGCAGACACCACAGGTATTCAGGACAAGCACTGGTTCCCTCCTGCAGGTAGCCTGTATCTTGCCTGGGGGAAGACCTGATTGCTCTCAAGGAACTTGTGATTTTTCTAAGTTTAATGAGAAAACCAATATTCTGTAAAAGCAGCTATTAATGATAACCAGAAAGTCTAAAGCCATATTTCTCAACAAATGAGGTGCTTTGAGTAGCACTGGAGCATGAAGGTTATCCAAAGCCAGGTATGAGGCACTGGAAACACTTGTTTTCTTTGTGGCTTTTTTTTCTCCATAGCTCCCCTCTTCACAAGGAGGTCTTTGAGGTTTTGTTGGGGTTGAGCATCAAGGAGAAATCAGAAAACTAACCAAAAGCAGATGCTTAAGGAAGAGTAAAAGAACAGCGAAGTCATGTACTGATTCATTCTTTGAACACCCGTCACAGTCAATTTCTACAGTGCCTCATCTTAAATTGCCTCTTTCTTATTCATTGTGCATTTTTAAAATAATGAGCTGATGTTTATGGGGGTGGAAGAATGGGGGTAAGGAAATGAGCTTAATTTAAGAAATCTAGCTGTAGAGCTGTGTACATAAAACTCAGTACTTTCCTTAACAATGAATTCTTTAAAATAATTCTCTCAAGAAATGGTGATGTTTCAAATGTAACCTTTTGGCTGTAAAAGACCTGCTGATGTTGATGCTGCATCTTTCAGTATATTTCTGTGACTGAAGACTCTCTGTGTCCTTTTTCAAGGACAATATGACCAGGTTATCTCATTATTTTTAATATTTTGTGAACTTGTACTGTCTTGATTTCAGGATTAATATAGAATCCTTAATTCTGGATTAAAGAATAAGAATGGAAGAAAGCTATAGGTATATACATATATGTATATGTGTGTGTGAGTATACATAGGATAGCTTCCAGACATTTTAGGAGAGTAAAACCCAGGAATGGGTTCTCTAGTTTGTGAGAGTCTCCATTTCTCATATTTCTAAGAGAAGAAGAGGAGAGTGGGGAAGTGAGGAGAATGAGAAGGTATGGAGAAGGTAATGTTCCAGGTACGGAAAACAAATCAATGACATATAATGGATTTTTGTAAGTAGTGATGGTGGGATGGGCATCTTAGTTGGGGGACAGGATGTTAACACTATAAGGCAATTCTGCAGTTCATCTAAATGCTGTGCTAAGATTATATTTCTGTGCCTTGCCATCTGGTAGAGTCGGAACAAGTAGTGGCTCTTCCTACAGATCTTTATAGGTGATAAAGAACAGAGGAGAAGAGCAGTGTGGGTAGTGTGCAGTGCAGCGTGTCACGTGTCATGGTTTAGTATCTCACAGAAAAGGAGACTCGTGCTATCAGAGAAAGCAAAGAAGATGCCAGTTTGCTTCTTGAAGCACTGGGGTGGAAGAGCACATTGATGGTAGAAGACGAAAGAGGAGGACATGGCGTGACCTTGTCTATAGCTAGGGGAGGGAAAGAACATACAGATGATCCCATCTAGAAGTGGTGGTGGGAACATGGTGCAGACGGGGGCAGAAGGTGCCTTGGCAGCTGGAGCCTGTACAGCTGGGTGCTCCCTAGGCCAACATTTCACAGTTCATAGTGCCCATAGATCATAGTTCCATAGTGCCAATATGCCACTACCCGATGTTTCCATGAGAAGGGGCACTTCCGATGAAGCACCGCAGACAGAGGTTTTGTCTTGAAATAGTGGTTGCTGTATAACCTCGGCTTAGGTGGGCAAGGAAAGTGAGATGGGCATCGGCTGTAGCGATGAGCTACCCTTTGTTTTTGAAATGAGTCAGGCCCTCATGGTTGTTTTGGTTGAACACTCCAGAAAAGTGGGAGATTTAATTTCTATCAAATTATTTGCATTTTTGTTATGGAAGGCAAGTGTGAAATGGCTTCAGGCAGATGCCGCTGGATGTGGTCTGTAGTGGTTGTTATCCCACGTGAAACGAAAGAGGGAAATTTGTTTTGGAGACAGATGTTGCAGCTGCAGAAATGCACTGTCCTGACCTCTGGTCTGATGCTGCCTTGTGGAATTGTTTGGGGTTTTGCTGCTTTAACTTGACCGGCAGGATTAGATGTTTGAGTCTGTTTGCAAGGCCGGAGAAGGAGTGACTTCATTAAGCTGTAGAGCTGGTGGTACCGTAGGGACTCACTAGAACCATTCCAACCATTTGTCTTTCTCTTCCCTGGAAGTAGCACATGTTAGCACCTGAGAAGTTTGATCTTTGTTATATTTATGCAGCTCTCTTCATTTTGTAAATCCAGTTCCTGTGATCTTACGGTAAATGCTCAAGGACAGCTATTCCTGTTTATTATATTGTCATGAAACAAATCACAGCATCAGCTTCAAGAAAGCCAAGTGACCTGTCACTGTGAACTCCCTTCTAAAGACCAACCATCCTGAGACAAACTTGCTGCAAACACTATAGGTGTATGGTATAGGATAAATTCCATGCTCCTTTGTGCTGAAACTTGCTATAAATCTCCCCCAGGCCCTAGAAGGAGAATTTGTCTGCCTCTCCTTCCGAGGGATTTGTGGAACTGTTAACAAATGAGTGATCTTCCTTTTTCTCCTCCTGAAAGTGGGCGAGCCACAACAACAGTTAGATTTTACCCCAAGACTCATAAACTTCAAAGTTCTCCTCTCTTTGGTGAGATTTTTTTTTGTAGTAATCGAGTTTGAATTAAAACAGATGAAAACTCATGTTAGTTTTGTGCGGTCATATAACAAAGGTGTAATCCCAAGTTTCCTT
>NW_010565309.1:0-45926 GCF_000687285.1 Phaethon lepturus
AGCCTTGTCCTCATCCTTGGAGACAATGCTCTCCACCGTATCCAGTAAGAGATGGAGATTCTCCTTGCCTCTCTTTTTGTTGTTAATATATTTGTAGAAGCATTTTTTGTTATCCTTTATGACCGTGGCCAGACTGAGCTCTAGCTGGGCTTTTGCCTTTCTAATTTTGTCTCTGCTCGACCTAACGAGATCCTTGTACTCTTCTCGAGTTACCTTCCCCTTCTTCCAAAGGTGATAAACTCTCCTCTTTTCCCTGAGTCCCAGCAAAAGCTCCCTCTTCAGCCAGGCCGGTCGCCTTCCCCGCCAGCTCATCTTATGGCACATGGGGACCGCCTGCTCCTGCGCCTTTAAGATTTCCTCCTTAAAGAATTTCCAACCTTCCTGGATCCTGTTAACATTCCCTGGACCTATTCCTGTTTGCATAATTTTCAAAAGGAAAAGCAGGTTGTCCTTGAGTCTTAGTGTACTAGATGCCACTGTTTCATGGACATTACTCAGACAACGGCAGTACCAGCCATTTGACTTCTTGTGATAAAATGTTGTGAAAGAGTCACTTTTCAGAGAAAACACTCACAAGACCTGAATTGGAATGCCTTAACGGCATAAAACCTGCACACCTAAAGAGCTCCCTGTGGAGAAGAGTGCAATGAACAAGGGACAGCTTGAGATAAAGCACAGTGGTTCAGAGCCAAAGCTTAGTGATTGTGTTTTAAAAACATGCAAAATAATGCTTGAATTTATTTGATATTATTTCTGCACATCTGTCTTTAAATATAGTCCTCTGCAGGCATAAGTCTAAAATATTTCCATTTTCAACTAGCTATGCTCCCTACAACTTAGTGGGACATGAGAAAAATATGTTTTATTGGTGATGGCCTACATTTTCCGAAGAAGAATTTTTAAAGAAAAGTGTAGGCTAAGACAAATACTCTTTTTTTCCCTCACCTGTGCACAAATTATCACAGTCGTCTTTTGCTTAGTCAGCTCAGCTTCTAAGAAAATAAGAACAAATAGGAAAATTTGTAAATGACTGCTTTATCAGTGAAGCTAACACCAGTAGTAGAGTCCTAGGCAGAAACGCTCCAAAACATAGTGTTATGCTTAGTCTTTTGCAGCAATACCAGAGGCACATCACTAAGAGAATATGCTTGAATCAGTTTATTGCCAGCATTTGTGAACCAAAGCTACAGAGCTCAGCATGTAACCTCCATTTTAAACTGAACTTATCAGGGGCAATACAGACATACCTAAATGGCACAAAAAATTAATGCAATTTTTTAAAGCTCTAAGCCCTCTTGAGGAAGCAATCTCCTCAGCTTTGAACATTGTGCGTTTTATGTTCTGTAGCAATAAATTGTGAAAGATGTCAATATTGACAGAAGTTTTTCAACTGTGTCACCCTAAACATCCTTAGTATGTTATAGCAGCAAATGGTAGTGCAGGTTGTGTCCTAGGAGGGAAATTTTCTTTGGCCACTCTCTTGCCAAGAATAGATATAAAGCAAATATTGCTTATTACAAATATTTCTTCTGAGACTGTTTCCCAGACTGTCAAAAGATTTATAACACTTTCCCCCATTGTGATTGGCTCATGTACAAAAATATCTTTATGCAAAAAAGTCAGATGAAAAGGTTTTTTTCTACACCAAATATACATTGCAAAAATGCCCCATATTCATGAAAATATATGTATTAATTTTCCAAGAGGAAGAGATGGTTGACTTGTGCCATTCAGCTGAACAGGCAGTGCTAAAGGCATCAGGGTGCTTTGCAGAATACAAACTAAGCAACCTGGCACAATATTGGTGCAGTTAATAAGTTTACCTTGAAGGACCTATTACTTTTACCTAGCTCATGATTAGTACATTTTCTCTAAGATTGTCTCAAAATTTTTTGTATTCTTCCTTTTTTTTTATAGGTGGGCAAACCAAAATATGGAAGGTAGAACGACGTTCTGTAAGGTCAATTTAGTTGAGCCTAGACTGCATGGCAGGTGCAGCTTTGTCAGGTGCAGCAAATCCTGTGGTCCTGGTCTCCAGTGCAAGCCTTGGTTGCATTCTGCCTCCATGGTTGGTCACGACCTGCCCATGCACCATCCGTTTGTCCAAAAGGTTTGCCTTTGGAAGGAAACACTGGTACAGGATCAGGAGCTGCAATGCACTCCAGTAGGTCCCTGGGTTCCATGACCAAGAAGGAATACTGAGAGTACCTCCAGAGCTCATCTACGGCACCGTTCAGACATAGCCACCATCGATTTTAACAGCCCCATGCTTGTCCCCCTGTTCAATTTTACTGAAACAAAAGATATTCTCGATTTCCACCAACATGGAAAATACTTCAAAAATTTCCTTAAAATTAAATGACTACAGTAATTTCAGTAAATTAAATCAGCACTGCTAATCAGACTATTTTCCACAATCTTTCCACAAGAGGAATGTCATAGCACTAACTTTATCCTTGTCTTTATTTTCTGGTTTTATCCCGTAAGAAATCTACCCATCCATCCCCATATCTTGCCTGGTTTTAAATTTCCTAACATTTCCCAGTAATCTGTGTTTCCACAATTCACTAAAATGTAACATTTTCCTCTTTATGATAACTCTTCATGAAATATGAATGCTACAAAACAGCAAACACTTCAGGCATGTTGGGAGATACGCTGTTTGCACATGATATTTGGAACGAACCCAGTGAAATCAGAGCATCTTGCAAAACTGAGAAATTCTAATGTATTTATGTTTTGGTTGCTATAAATCATTTCAATGACTTGCTTCTACATGAAGAAACAAGTAGAAACAAGCTAGTGTGTGTGTGTGTGTGTATACATATATACGTACATACTCCTTGCTAATCCTTGCTAAACCTGCCTAGGAGGAAAGAACCTCTTCAGGAAGATGTAGCAGTTTTACAAATAGAAGACTACACACAGCCTCAAGGGTGCAATACTTTGTCATCAGTATGTTTGGTTTTTTCTTACTATGAAAAAGAGAGTTGAATGATTTCATAACACATTCCCAGGGCATGAATCGCACCACCAATTGTTTCTCCACCAACTGATACATGAGAGAGCAGAAAAAAAGATCCTTGGACCACATGGCAGTGCCCACTTAACATGGAAGTCTAATACAATGTGAGATGAAGTAAATAGTGTTTTTGTACCCTGTATTTCCTCACTGGAACTCTAAATCTTTGCCTTTCCCATGAGCTCTTTCACCCTGTGCTCCCTGCAACCTCCAGGTACTGCTGACAAATTGCCCCTCTCTGGAAGGACACATAGTGCATGTACCTTATCAATACACAATTTACACAGGAAATTATACATTCAAGAACATGTCAATAAACACTATATCTGCTTTAGAAACAGGCGTACTAATAAAACTGAACTTGGTATGAAATTTCAGCATCTCATGTCAAGATCCTGAAGTTGTAGAAATGTTTCTTGAAGGATTCTCATCATCATTCTTAGAGCTATGTGTGGGTAAAAATAAGAGACATGTTACTTTATCCAGCACAGACACTTCATTTCAAACACCTGCATTTTTAAATGCACAGCTCTGACTTTTTCTATTTCCCTTATGAGTTTGCCAGGCCATCTGAATAAGGTGACAGTGACTCAACATTTCACAAATCTCTCTCTCTACCTCTGTGTCTACATTTGACTTGTATGGTATCTCTAGGACCAGGAGTAAAGGTTGAAATCCAAATCCTGCTTGCACTTCTGCTGTTCAATTCCCAAGCCTAGGCTTTTGCCATTGACCTGTGTTACAGAATCCACCACAACAGCATGTCTTAAACCAGCAACCCATCTGCCTAACATATCTGCTTTTTGATCATAGAACAAACGTGCCCAAATAACATATGTTGGACTGCACACAATTTTCATGTTAAATTCCCTTCTTTTTTTTTTTTTAATCTCAAGGATATGCTGTCATTGCGTGGACTGCTGTGAATGCAAAATAATCACAGATGGAAGAGCAAACTGAGTACATATTGTCTGTGATAGCTCTTTTTGATATGAAGTACCTGACAGACCTACTACCCACAGTAAGCACATTTGCTTACTCCCTAAAAACAACAGAATGGGTTTACGCTTTGATTGAAGTTTGTATCAGCCCCTGGTGCAGGTGAAGTGGTTTGACAAACTCACCTGAAAATGCAGACATTGCAAGCAGAAAACACATTGTGAAAAGATATGCTTATTTTGACAAGAGGGAAAGAAAAACTTAACTGAAGTTTTCCTATGCTTGTGAATGTCTGGAATATTTAATGCCAGGTCAAATCTATAAAGGATAAATTTCTGCAAACTGGGGGGAAAAACATTAGGGTTGTCCAGTTCTCTGTGCTCTGAAGCATTTGACATTTGTGAGATAAAATGATTGTGACACCCTGAGCACTTTTTTGGCAGGTGCTGACAGTTCCATAGTAACTGGAAACTTAGTAAGAAATCCAAAACTTATATAAACATAATCTCACAAGACAGACTGCTTCTTCCCTCGGTAACTCTATGACTGGTACCATTCATTTGATCTGTGTCATTTTTGCTTTGAAAATAGCCAGATTAGTTCAGGTGCCCTGTCATTGTCACAGGACAGAAAGACGGGATTGTATGATGTGGTGGAAGGGGATATTTCACATCCAGAGCTTAAAATTACTTCTAGCTATTTTTGTGTTGTTTAATTGAATCATGAGAACAAAATCTTTTCAGGTGGTTTGTCTTTCCTGTTCTGTAAGGCAACACTTTCAATACTCTTATTTTATAATTACTATTGCACACTGGAAGTTGTCACTAAAAAAATTCTTTACAGGACATCAGCTGTAAAAAAACAGCAGTAAAGTTTTTAGCCAAGAAAAGAAGGACATCTACAAACGATTAGAAAGAATCTGTAGTCTAAAAAAACCCTCTATCCAGGGTGACTTTTATGTCCTTTACCGCTCTCTCTTCTACCCGCTTTGGAAAGATAAACAAAACAGGTAGAGCAGATGATAGATAATTCTGATTTTCTTTCAGATTCCCAGGTAAGCAAGATCCATACACAGTGCCAGCTGCCTTAAGCACAATGACAAACCTGCATCTCTACCTGTTATGTGAGTGAAGACTTGAACGCACACCCCTCTTTTGTATCAGGACCAATAATTTTTGGCTCTTGGAACACCAACTTTCTACTCCTGAAAAAGGGTTTCCCTTCGGGTTGTCTCTCACCGTCTGCTTTGTTCCTTTCAGTTGCTGCTGTGACCTACTCAGTCTGCAACCTCTTGCCTTGGACAGTAATAACCCAACAACGTTTTTGTCCTCCTTGGTCCTCATTTAAACAGGCAAGCCAAGAAAGGCACTTCCTTTCACTCTGGTGCTTGCCAAAAAACAGTCTTGGCTCTACCACCCAGTTTTAAACTCACTTCAGTGAGACAACTAAGATGTTACTTAAAGAGGCAATTGATTCTCCCTTATTATTATCCCACAGATTTCTCCAAGGCCATTATCCCAACACTGGTATCCACAGACCCAGTTATATATTTATTTATATAGTCATGTACCTCTTCACATAAACTGTCATCTCTTCCTACGTTCTCATATCTTTAAGAAAATCATCCCAGTAATGTTCCTAAAAGTTTGACATTGCCTCTCTGGTGAATCAAAACCATGGCAACTTGATGGAGTTGTCTCTTTCTAAATGAATAAATGTTGCTTTACAAAGTGTGATTTATAAAAACATTGGGTAGTATTCATATGTTTCTGATTCTTTCTCAAGTGAACGATAACAACTGTTATCGTGGTGTGATATGCAACTTTAAGAAAAGGTGCCAACTAGTTTTTCCAATAACATATGTAAGGTTGTTCATTCATTACTTGCTGCAATGGAGCAGATATTTGGAAAAAAATTGTATCTGTTTACAGAAAAACATAGGAGAGGACATTAGTCTGTACAGTTAAAACCAGGAATCTTAAGATTGGGGTAAGAATGAATAAAGACACAAAAAAATTGTTCTCACACCAACCATGTTAGTATAACATCCAAATGACTTTTATGAGTACTTCAAAGTGTTTGCTCTCTTGTCCTTCACCCAGAATAAGGATCACACAGAATCAGGTGTCAGTTTTGTTTGGGATCTGCGTTGGGTTTGTAACAGGCAGACCTGTTGCTAGGCATTTCCGTATGAAAGGGGGCAAGTTTAAAGAAACATGTCACGCACATGGAGAGGAAGTGGCAGGATTAATAATGCTGCTTAGATCCTGCAAAACCCATTAGGGGAATTCTGCTAAAGCAGAAGAAAAATCCCACACTGTCAGCAGTCTGAGAAGACACAGCAGCTACCAAAATGAATGTAAGAAATTACCTGTGGGTCAAACTCGTGGTACATTGGATCCAGCATTACCTCCAAACGTAGCCGTAGAAAATGCCTTATAGAAAAGGCTCACAGGCTTCACCATTATCTGTGATCCATTCCCCTGTTGCTCTCACAGCACTCACGGTCATTAGATTAGGGATGTTGTTCAGCACATTCCCTTTAGTATCTGTTTATGGACTGGTTGTCCAAATAACTAACCTCCACACACACAGAGCTCTTGCTGGTATCCTCTTAACTGCCGTCTCTACCAATTACTCCAAATGCCCTGAAGGCAAAACTCTCCTTATCACAGCAGTAGCACTTCCCCATCCACACAGGATGGTGTCGGTGGCTCTCATATGCCTGTCTCCAGTCCTCTGGGAAGTGCTGCCTTGGCCTGTCCTGTGACTTTACAATCTGTGCCCACTAACGTGATCTCAGCCTCATGCAGTTGCTGAAGAGGAGAAACTTCAAAAAGACCTGTTGGGTCTTCTGGCTTCCTTCTACTCTCTATTTTATAAAAGACCTTCCACAAACGTGAAAAATTTTGTGCTGTCAGGTTCCCATGCCTTTTCCAACTCAAAAAGCCCCATACCAGTGCTTGGTGGAGGTAAATCAAGAAGACGGCTCTTAAGCAGCAACCTTGTGCCCATCTCTCAGTTCATTATCATTGCCCAGTCCTGAAGTCTGTATACTTGAAATTAATCTTACAGTCCCACCAGCAGAGTCTGAGATTAAGTTCTATGCCAGTCAAGTGTATAATCAGTATAAATATACTTTCCCTCTTCATTGATGGATCTGAGAAAACAGCTCCTTTCTAGCTTGTGATGCTGTCCATCTGGTGTTCTGGATAAAGATCTTACTCAGGTGAAAAAGCACTGCAGCCTTTCCCTCTCCTGATGTCCAGCAGCAGAGACCCAGGGACCCAAGGTCCATCCTGTAGTATTCCAGACAGGAAAAGCATTTTGAAAGAGTGCTTTCAAACTCTTCCTACAAGCAAAGGCTTGAAGTGCAGACTACTGTGAACCTATTTTATGAACAGCATATGAGTTTCAAAATCTCATCTAAACACAGGGAAGGTATTAAACAAAGAATCTTATGAAAGCAGGCAGACAGAATATTGAGAAGTCAAATACTTAAAGAAAAGGAGAAACTGGAAAATAAAATAGGTCAATGACCTATACATGCACATAATGATACAATCTGCTTGTCAATCTTTTGATACAGTTCAATGCTTCAATTCAATTTTAGATTTTCTACTGTGATAAGCAAACTATTGGAATAATAAAAAAGCTGGACATGTTTATTTACCTAGCGAGATGTTATACAAACATGGGTCTAGATCTAGGCTACTGAAGAGAACGCTCAAAGAGGCCTTGGGAGTTCTGAATCTTCCCATTCATTACTGCTACATCCTTTGGCATCACAAGGGACGATCACAATTCTGTGTCTTACAACACCTCCTTCTCTCTGGCTTTGAGGAATTCAATAATGCTCATATCCATCCAGGAAGGTATTCAAAATACTGTTTTTTTCTCTTCACTTCCCCTTTCATTAGTATTCTAGATCATATCAGAAGGTGGATATGACTATCCATTTCCATTTTTACAGACAAAGAAACTAGAGCAGAAGAGAAATGTTTCCCCTCCAGTCACATGGCAGAGCAATGGGAGGGTCAGGAACAGAAGCTCTGTCCCTTGAATAGCTGTCTTGTCCTCTGCCTGCTTCTCTGAGTGTCATGCAGCTTCTCTGAGATATATCAGTATCGCTGTTGTAGAGCAAGCATGCTAGATGGCGTGGAAGTCTTCTAGCTTCAGATATTGAATATTGGAATTTGCCATAAATACCATATAGAAGGGTCTTTCCACACCAAAGATATTTCTTCAGAACCAGAAAAAAATAAATATTTACTCTCTGAATAATGAAAACTTGACTTGCGCCCATTATGTTTTTTTCTAAGAAGAGGAGAGTGAATATTTCCTTCAACATAGTCCTTATTTATTAGGTGTGTCAGGCTGAGGTAAAAAGCTCCCAGCAATATAATCTGACATAAACGAGTGAAACTATTGAGAACTTCCAAGTAACCCTTTTTAAACACTAGTGGCTTACTTTCTTGCCCAAGATAATTGAAGTATTTACCTGGTAAAGGTCATAGTATATTTTGGACTATGTATCTTTTTTTTTTTTCCTTCAAAAAATACTGAACAATGAATGCCTTCACCATATCACAGACCGTATAGGACAAAACTGTGATACAGATAGAGATACAGTCACCAAGGGACTTTTTTGTTTTACTTGATTTATTTTCTCATATCTGCAAGATAAGTATCATTCCCTGAATGACTGGTTTTAGAATTAAGTAAGTAAAATCTAAAGACAGTTTTCTTGGCCACAAAATAAGCAGTCCGAAAAAAACTCTGAGGTTTGTGTAGATGAAGTGCTTGAACTGGCAACTTGTGTTGTTACTTCTGGAACAAACTTGAGCATCAGGGAAGACTGGCTGTAATTAAAGGCATTACATACTCTAATAAGTAAGGCTGCATATATCATTACTAGCAACTGCCATTGAAAGGGTGTCTATAGTAGAGAAAGAAGGTTAGATCACAGTGGAGCCAGGAGAGTTTAGCACTTGGCAGAGATTAAGGGCCTTATCTTCTGAAGGGGATAAGCTAAAGGATTTCTAATTTTTAACAGATTTCTGAGTTTAAAATATATAACGTAATCTGTTCTTTTTAATTATGATTTTTTAATGCAATAGGTTCAGGTTTAGTCATCATCAAGGTGGAGGTCTCCCAGGACAGACCACCCAAACTCAGATACTCACACTCCCAGGTTGATTAACAGCAAGATTTTCCAGTTAAATATCGCAGTGCATGGTGCTTGTATGCTGTAGTAAGCACTACACTTCTCACCATGGAACCAGAAATGGAACTTATTACTGAAGGGAAACAGAATGGCACATTGCTAAAAGGTCACAGGACTGGATGTGCCCTTCCATTGTCACCTACAGAAGGGGAGCAAACTATTCCAAATCATAGCCCCCTCCTTACGTCTGCAGCCCTTCTAGTTTCTCTAGTTGGGCAAAAGTGTCAGCCAGAGACAAAGGCCCAAGCTCTTATCTCTTTCTAGCCTTAAGGCCCCACTCCCATCAAGAGTGTGAATATCCAATAATCCCAGCACTGGTAAAAGCTCTCTTGACTTCTGCTAACACAAGTCCCTAAAATCTCTCTCATAGGATCTCTGTTGGATGCATATGAACATCTCCAACACTCTGTGGACCCTCAGAAGGATTTTGCTATCATAACAATCTTACTATTGTGATAATAAATCACTAGCTGCAGAAAAGTTCAGCTTATACACTGTGATAGATTTATCCTTCTTTTAATATGTCAACTAGATGAGTGTTGGTTTCTTCAGCACTAAACAGCCATAGAGATATTTAGAGGTGCCCAGACACATGAAGACAAAGAGTGAAGCTGTCCTGTGTTGAAATCTCCAAGCAAAGCAATTCCCATACCCTGCAGTATGAGAAATCTTCAGTAAACTTTGGAAATTAACTTATTCAAGTGTTTTATGTAGACATGAAGCCATCAACAGCAGCAGTCTGGAGTTGAATTCTTGCTGGCATTATTTTCTTATCCATGAAGTTCAAACAGTTAGCTAAAGACAGTATAGTGGGTCTATGCCAAAGTAATAAATCAGTTCAACAGAGAATAAAGAGACATTGGGATATGAAGGAGAGTCTACATCTTTCAGTGTTGCTCCCCTGATGAGGGAAGCAATGACACGTGCTTTCCTTGGGCTAACTGAACCGTAATATTATGTTATTTTCCAGGATAATACTTTAACTTTTCCCTTCAGCTTCATTATGAAATGCTTGAACTTTTTAATAATCATTCAAGAAGCAAAACACAGTGGATTCAAACTCAAAGCTTATTTATCCAGTCAAGTTTTAGGCTATGAATAAAGCACATAATATAGTATAGCAAGTTTGCTATCTTAAGCATTAACTTGTTTTGGAACATTGTATTGAGTCACCATTTGAACTTGATCTGAACTTCTAAAGTAATTTTAATAAAGATATAGTAAGTGATAGCTTTTCATTGCTTACAAAAGAAAAGCAAAACCCAACCCTGAAGACCCTGAGATGAGTCTATTGCATTTACTTGAGCTATGGATCCTACCCAGTTAGTCCCCCCCTGCTTCACTTGAGTAAAAGTAGCAAATTAATTAACTTTTACGGCATTAGTTTTTTTGCATTTTATCGTCATATGTTTTTGCTACAAAATTCATTCTAGCAATGGCAGAAACTTCCTATGCATTTACACCAGCCCATGTTATACTTATAGGTGTTTGTAAACACAAACATTGCCTGGGAGGTGAAATAATGCCACAGTCAAGCCACAAGCACAATCTCCTCACCCTCTCCTCCACGGGGGTTGGTTACATCTAGAAAAGTTCCTTCCAAGGGAAGCTACCAAACTTCTGGGGAATAAAAACTCTGACTGCAAACCACAACAACGAGACACCTATGTGAAGCTAGTCCGCCGTGTGCTAGAGAGGACTAAGTTGTTTTTAAGCAGACAAGTTTTCCTAGTTTCTACTGCCTTGAGTTTCTGACAGGATGTCTCCTTGTGAGTTAATTCAGATTACAGAAAAGCATTTTTGGAAAGTTGTAAAACTGTGTGGCTTTCCAAATAAGATCTTTTTCTTATATATAAAAATTTGCAGTGCTGCATGGATTTGGTGAAGCATTAAGCTAGAATTTGTTAGATGACAGAGGAGTTTGAAATCATAATAGCTTGTTCTGACACACAATAATAAACCAGATGAGTTGATGAGCACAGCACTGGATAATCTCAGGTTCAGCATTTCACTTGCTATTGTACAACTAGAAGTATTGTTTGGATTCACAGTGCTAAATAGGTATAAACATTTGGAATTGTAATTAAATAATATTTTAATTATTTTATTTCATTACTAAATTCATTTTTGTCCATTAGGCAAGGCTGGCCTGATAACTATGCCCTTACTGTGTGCCAAAGTGACATTTGCCTCCCCAAAATGACATCACATTAGGCTTAAGTGTCAGCTTTTTAAAAATATCCTTTTCCTGGTGGTTTGCAAACTTGGTGGTTCGTACTGTATTTAAGGTACTTAGTCAAGCAATATTTTGAACAACCTATGAATTAATTACCTTAAATTAATTACTTCTACTTTTAAAACTAAATGTTCTGACAAACTAGGTAGGATGAAACACTTGCAGAATTGTTTCTCATTTTAATCAGACATCAAGGATGAGAAATCAGAAGTCTAGTTATCATATAAAGACACAGCACAGATGGACAGCAAAGAACTTCTACGTACGTAGAAGACAGCTTTTAGACACACTCCTACTAGAGAGGCATATAACTTTTGCACTATTTTTTCAGCTAAAACACAAAACCATTTATCAACTTCAGATGGCTTTGCCCAAAAGCTAGCTCCCATTGCAAGGTTTGGATAGAAATGTAATCATGTTGCAATAAAAACTGGGGTCACATGATCACATTGCAAACATTGCAATAAAAACTGGGGCCATACATGTCTCCTGTCAATTTATAAATTACTTATAGACATGACTAAGTAATTTAACTGTTAACAAGTGCTCCACTTAAATCTCATGCAATACAAAGGGGATATTTTGTCTTTTTCATTTTTGTTTTGTTAATCTTCAGTCTTCTTTCTTTCATGAAATGATGCCAAAAATCTGTTTGTTTAGCTGCTTGCATAATTCTTTAAATTCCACTCAGTAAACACTGTACACGGAAAAAGTGTAGCATTGAGGATGATTGTAATAACATCTCTGCTGTGCATCCACCCCATCTCATCCGTTTCGTAGCTGTATCACCGTGTCTGGAACTTTCTGCTTGACTTGAAAATAAAGCATCTTTATCTGCTAACATTACTCTGTTACTCCCACTCTCTCAGTGGCTTATACTTAAGCTTCCACTGTCAATGTCCAAAACAAAAGAGAAATAATAGAATCCCTCCTCCCCAGTACAAAAGGTTTATTCTCTTACGTGTCCATTCCCATCCTCAGGTCTGCTGTCAGTATTCCAAATGGGCAAAAATGGAAGTTACTCATTATAGTCAATCAAAATATTAGGATGTTCAACAGAACAAAGCATATACCGGGTCCATCCGTGATGATCTGAACATTCATTCATCTTTTGTTCACATTTTAAATAGAGAATTAAATAGCAACTATACTTTTATAAGTTATTAAATTCATTGTCTTTCAATAGGGTCTGGTTTAGATATTCTGAGTTGGCAGTTTCATCTGGTATCTTTCAACAATACCAAAATTCATTTCTAATAGACAAGGAGGAGGGGGCAGGAAAGAGAACATGCAGAACTATTATTCCATCGTATTTCAAGGACCAGCTGTGACACGAAAGGAAAGGGTGGGGACAGGATCAGTAAACAGTCTTTCATTTCTCCTACAGAGCAAAACAGAATTAAATGCAGAAACTAGAGCTGGTGAGAAAGGGGGAGGGGAGGCAAGGCAGAAACAGGAGAGGGTACTACTAATAATTTTTTTAGGTGTTACTTACAAAAAACTAAAACTAATACCTAGAAACAGAGTTTACATGGAACTGGGAAAGGGAAATGGTAACAGTAAACAAGAAAAAGTCTCCGTAAGATGAATAAAGACTAATACACAGGTGCTTTATACTCCTTACAGAAATGGTCTAAACAAGGATCATTTGTGTAAGGAATTGCTCTTCCTGCCCAGGATGTCTCCTCTGGTTGGCCTGCTCTGGCTGGAGAGGAGGACAGGAGTGGATGTGGACCTGGCTGCTCCTGGCAGATCCCCATGGCATCTCCTTGAACGTGAGGCTCAGCAGTTCCCTAGAGGGAAGGACTCAGATACAACAGGTCTCTGTGTCCAGGGCAATGGTGGCCTGAACTGAACCTCTGTTGTGCGATACACAGCTACATCACAGAAATAAAACAATACTGAACAATAAAAGAGCCCATAATTGGATGGAGATCAGTGACAAGCGATGTTCCTCAGGGGTCTGTACTGGGACAGGTACTCTTTAATATCTTCATCAATGACACAGACAGTGGGATCAAGTGCACCCTCAGCAAGTTTGCAGATGACGCCAAGTTGAGTGGTGCAGTTGACGCACCTGAGGGACGGGATGCCAGCCAGCGGGGCCTGGACGAGATCAAGGAACGGGCCCATGTGAACCTCATGAGGTTCAATAAGGCCAAGTGCAGGGTCCTGCACCTGGGTCAGGGCAACCCCCAGTATCAATACAAGCTGGGGAATGCAGAGATTGAGAGCAGCCCTGCTGAGAAAGCACAGGTTGCCCAGAGAGGTGATAGACACCCCATCCGTGGAAACATTCAAGTTAATCTTGGACGGGGCTCTGAGCAACCTGATCTAGTTGAAGATGTCCCTGCTCATTGCAGGGGGGTTGGATTGGATGACCTTTAAAGGTCCCTTCCAACCCAAACTATTCTATGATTCTATAGAGAACAGCACATTGGAGGATTGGCACCTTTTTTGCCCAAAGGACACTCCTGCCTTTGCCTGGCTGGAGGTCTCTGAAAGAACAGAACACTTCTTGTCAGTGAAGGCAAAAAAGTCCAGCATGTGCTGGCTTCTTTTCTGAAACAAATCTTCTAGACATCCCTAACATACAGGTAAAATGTCTGTGATCAGCATGGATGAGATAGAGTCAAGCTCTGCTACATCTTACCCTGACAAGCCACTGCAGGAAGAGAAGCGAGCACCTTGTTATGCTCCTTTTCCTTGGGCAAAGCTACCCAGGAGCAGAGATGTGAACTGGTCTCCTTTGGCTGCTGTTAAGCATCAAGGAAGGTCTGAGATGCTGTTCAGCACACAGAATCATCTGTGCTGGCAATGCCCAAAATCAAGGTATCTTGCTAAGAAAAAAAACAGGGTAAGGAAGGAAACGTTACAAGTAGGGATAATGCAGAGCATGCAAGGCAAAGGCAGCTTTCTATTCTCTGTACTTTCTATTTTAGTGTCACAAACATTTACATCCTCAAATGGCTCCCAAGTTAGTTTTCTGAAGCATCTGCCCAGAGTGGGGACAAAGTCGGGATCTCAGTTCCTTGCTCTCTGCCACTTGGCTAGTGGATCTTTTTTCTGGAAGAGGAGCTGCACACAGTTTGGCCCAGGGGAATTGACACATCAGTGGGAAAAAGACCCTTATGCAAAACAGTGGCCCT
Organism: Phaethon lepturus; assembly: GCF_000687285.1. Classification (NCBI taxonomy): domain Eukaryota; kingdom Metazoa; phylum Chordata; class Aves; order Phaethontiformes; family Phaethontidae; genus Phaethon; species Phaethon lepturus. The sequence continues at coordinate 14,574 of NW_010565309.1, forward strand.
TTGAAGTGGTTCTTCAGTCCTCCCACTGGAATCCTGGCCGGAGAGGAATTTGGGGAGTGACACCAGCTGACCCACCATGCTTTGAGTGCATGGAAGTACACAGCAAATTCCTCTGAGCCTGAGAGCGGCACTTGGAGAAACAGCCCATCTCTCACTGAATGCTTTTCTGTCCACAACCTTGTTGCTAACACATTTCCAGCACTCAGCAAGGCTGTTCACAAAATAATGGAGGAATTCAAAACTGTGGTTGCGTGAGCAAGGTGAAAGGCAAGCTGTCGACGCTGAGCAACCAGCATAAGGGTAAAGAGGATCTACTTGCCACTTTTGCAGAAGGGAGTAACAAGATAACGAATCTGAATAGAAAACTTATTAATGATGTTCTTCATAATTCAGACTTTTAAGTTAACTGCCAAGTGCTCTGACTCTCAGAAAGAGAAGGCACAGGGCTCTGTGATCTGCTTTCGCTACCTGTGTGCTGCAAGCCCATCCACGTCACCCCATTTTTCACCAGCAGAGTCTAGTTACTTGTGCTTTGCTGAAGCACATATCAGAGGAAGGCAGTTTGTCTTCATCTGAAGACACGAAGGGACGGAAAGCCGATCACTTCTCTTGTTACCTAATCTCAGTTGCTCCTACTGCACTTCAGAAAGCACGTGCCTCGTTTCCTGTTTGAATTTAACTGCCTTTGGCTTGAAAGCGTCCTTGTGGTGCCTTTTTCTTCTAGATAGCCTTTTAATGTCTGTTTTCCAAACATGTTTATGCACCAGTCAACTCACCTCTAAATCTTTCTGTAATTAGAAAAGACTGTATGCTGTAGTCTTTTCCAGTCCTGCTCCCATTTTTTAGACTTTGCTTTCAAATCCAGTTCCAAATCTGCAGACAGAATTCCAGACTCTTTCTCACTGATGCAAAGCACAAAAATAAGACCATTTTCTTACTCCTACCACTTTGCCTTTTTTTTTTCTGTATCATCAAGGTGGACAAGTCACATCACTTTATGATTTGTCTATTCTCATCCCTGAATCTAATACTGGTTACCAAACCCATTCCCTGTTTGTCTGTATAGATTACCTAAGATGGTCTTAGATAAACCATCTTCAAATAATACTTTCTGCAAGTCCACGTTAATAAATATTCCAGATTATTCTACCTGAAGCCTTATCAATTTATAAATCTGCCGGTGATAAATGCTAACCACAGCAAAAGTGAGAAAAATGTTTCATCACTTAACTAAAAGACAACTGCATAAGCCCTGCGTTGTACACCTTGAAACAGAAAGAAAAGCACAGCCAAAAACACAGCACTTGGACAGTAGTAAGTGAGAAAGTGACTAGCTAATATTTTCTTTAATACAAACCCCAAAAAACTTTAAATGCTACAAATCGTAAGGAATCTAAGCAGGCTTGGTAACATTGAGTTTTGCTGTTAACAAATACATGTCTTAATACTAGATAGGATTAGAGTAATTTTTGAGATCTTCATGAAGTTTGAGAGGCAGTTTAGGAATGGATATAAGTTTACTCACTTATTCTTTTCAAATTAAATGTCTTTGTCCATTATATTATGAATACCCTCATTCATAAAAACAAAACCAAAAAAAAAAAAAAGTGGGGAAACATCATATCAATGGAAAGAACTATCTCATTTTCTCAGAGAACAAGTTCCTATGAAGTCCAGCTACAGTATCTTCTTTTTCAGCCATAAGACAATGTTAAGCCACTGTTCTTTCAGGCAGCTCTAATTGTCAGTTTTAACTGACTTTTTGTAAATGCTGACCTCAGTTAAAACTCTTGAATAAAGTACTTCCTTGGCTTCATGAGCCATTGGAATCTGAACTCAGATCTGGACTGGAGTGGCAATTAGCAAAAGGCTTGTAAACAAGCGTGGGACAAGGCTCTACATTTAAATTTAGGAAATAAATGGGACAGAAGCGTAGAAAATGCAGAGCTAAGCACTCTTCATGTGTGTCTTCTGAAACTTTTCTTTAACTGTCCTAATGCTGTGTTGTTTGCAAATGCTCCTTCCACATTACGTCTCGCAGACAGCTAAGTAACATTAAACTGTAATTGAAAACGAATTTGGTTTGTTTAGTCTACAGAAGAGAAGCCTGAAGGAAGACCTGATAACAGCCTTTAAGTACAGAAAGGGCTACAGCAAAGAGCAAAGGAATAATCTGTTCTTCATGTCCTTGGAGAGATGACAAGAAGAAACACACTCGAATTACAGCTAGAGAAATTCAGGTTGGATATCAGGAAAACCTTTTTATCTGTGAGAATCACTAGGCGTGGGAATAGATTGCCTTGGGTGATTGTGAAATCTCTGTCACTGGGAGGCTCTAAGGAGGGGTTAGACAAATGTTTGCCAGGGGTGGCAAAGGCAGAGTTGAATTCTTGAGGCTTAATATAGACTACCTAACCTCCCCAAACTTCTGCCAACTTTATTTTCTATGGTCTTTTTCTTTACTCTGCCCATTTGTACAAGGGAGTTCTGCATATTTATAGAAGCTCACCCGTTCCATAAATCATTTTAAATGTATATTTATTCACAAACTTGCATAAAGAGAGCAAAGGAAAAAAAACCTTGTAAAGGCATGTAAAGAATAAAATCTAATTATATATTACAAAGGCATGACATTACTCTTCATAACACCAACTCCAGAAACCCATAATGCAACTTTACAATAAATAATCTTCATGAAAATCTTTCACAACTCTAAAGCAGTAAAGGCTTCAAAACCTGTGACCATACTGTACACGTACAGCTTTCACTTGTAAAACATAATGTTTCCTATAGTCCACACTTTTTCTTGACGAAGTTTAGAAGTTCATAATGAGGAGAGAAATAAATGTGCTGTAGATATCCAGGCCAGATGACTAACTTGTAAATAAGCTCCTCTCCCCCTTACCCAAGGGAAAATATCTATAGGGCTAAACCTAGCGGTTTTAAACATAAGGTAACTTCTTTTTAAAGGCACATACCAGATTTTGCAATCCAGACTGAGACATTATTGCCTGAATAACTAACACACAGTCCTCTGATGCAAAATTCCTGCAACAAGATAGTCACACAAGTCCTTTACTTGTTCATTTTGTAGTCTTTTTAAGTATACAATGAAACCATTTTTCTTTCTCCTCAAACAGCCCCCAGACTGTATTTCTGACACATTTGTATCGGCAGTATCATAACATTCAGGATTTTTTCTCAGAAACATCATTGCACACTGACCACTGGCAACCAAGCAATTTTATCTACTTTTGTGTTTGTTTCCAAAGCTTTTGCATCCAAACAGAATTTCTATAAAGTCTATCCTAGAACCAAAGGCAATGCATGCATAGGCATACTAACACCTTTTGTCCGAGGCTCTGAATCAACTTTCTTTGATGATAAGCTTGCTCTTGGCATTAACGAAGGCAAGTATGGTCCCAAATTGGTCATTCACAGCACCAGTCAGTGGCAGTTTAGTAAGAACAAGGACTGCATTATAACAGCAAACATTTGGTATGATTCAAATCTTATGCAATATAGAAATAAGCTTAAGGCAAGATTGCTTTTGATGCCTTAGCCAGTCATCCCCATAGTGTGACTTGTCATAAATCTTCCTTGCAGAAAACTACACTGGAAAAGTAGAAGCAAAAAGAACATGCAAGTAATGGCTACATATGACAGTACTCGCACGTGAAAATCAAGCGTAGGAAAATTTAATAACTCATATATTAAAATATACACCTGCTACATTAAGATTTTCCATATTATCTCAAGTTCTTGCCATTCAAACTTTTTTCTTTAACAAAAAATATCTGCTTAAGAGGAATTTGGTTTAGTTCCCAAAATCAAAATAAAGTCTATCTTTAGGAAACATATTTAGTTAAGCACTCTGTTCCAGCATTCCTAGAAATCTACTGAGCTTCCTTCCTCAGTGTTCTGAAGGCAGCTGTGCATGCGAGTTCCCTCACTTCTCAGTTAGCTCAGTGGAGCTGTGGACAAAAATGGTAGTATGCAATTTTTAAGCTTTGTATTCATTATCATTAAGATGCTTATACACCTTGCTGTGTAGCTACTTCATACTATTATAATCCTTATCTTTCCTCCCCCTTCTTCTACCATTTTTTTTTTTTACTTTGACCCTTATCCATTGCTTTGACCCTTATCTTCTAAATTAGAAATGTGCCTTTATTTATACATGTAGGGGTGTAGCTCAGTTTTTGCATATGTGAATAAGTCATTAGCTCAAGGACTGCAGTAAAAATCAGTTCAACTTGTGGGAAACTACAAAAAGTTTTACTTGTCTTCTTTGTGACATACTCCGTAAGTATCTTGTTGGTTGGGTAACAGTCCTTCATGAACTTGGCTTTATTTTCTAACCTTCAGGGCTTTGATAGTGTTGCCTGCAGTTTTGCCAATGTTTTAAAACAATAAAAAAACCCTAGAACATCCAAAAACTAAATACAAAACATTTTAATGATGTTTGCAAACTGTGCCTGGCCTGTTCTTTTTGCCATGTGAGTCTAGTAACTATGCAAGTTTGAATAATAAATCTAAATAATTCTATAATCTAAAGCATATAACTCTGACACTAAATAAGGAGAAAATATGTGCTCAATGTTTTCAATGAAGTGTGGATGGACTTGCATATAGAAGCATTCCCTGAGCATAGTTACATAAATAGGCCAGCCTTAGTGTTGCTACAGAGGCACAGTCTTGGTTGATGTCAGCTGGAAAAGTGTTGGAATAATCACTGCAAACTGTATTGGAGGCGATTTTATTGCCAGGAAGAATATTGTCAAGAAACTAAGCTGTATGGACAAAGAATATTTTTTTATACTATTATAAGGTTTCATTGAGAAGCATATAGTCGTTTACACTTGTATTCCATATCATAGAATCATAGAATAGTTTGGGTTAGAAGGGACCTTTAAGGTCACCTAGTCCAACCTCCCTGCAGTGAGCAAGGACATCTTCAACTAGATCAGGTTGCTCAGAGCCCCGTCCAACCTGACCTTAAATGTTGCCAGGGATGGGGCATCTACCACCTCTCTGGGCAACCTGTGCCAGTGTTTCACCACCCTCAGTGGGAAAAATCTCTTCCTTAGAACCAGTCTAAATCTGCCCTCTTTTAATTTAAAACCACTACCCCTTGTCCTATTGCTACAGGCCCTGCTAAACATTCTGTCCCCATCTTTCTTGTAAGCCGCCTTTAAGCACTGGCAGGCTGCAATAAGGTCGCCCTGGAGCCTTCTCTTCTGCAGGTTGAACACCCCCAACTCTCTCAGCCTGTCCCCACAGGAGAGGTGTTCCATCCCTCTGATCATTTTTGTGGCCTCCTCTGGACCCACTCCAACAGGTCCATACTTCTTTGTCCTGTAGCAATCACACAACCTATGGTAAACTATCACATAATCTGTCTTCTGGACAATAACACGGAAAATTATTTATTGTGTGTTCAAAACCAGTTTAAGAATGTCTACAGAAATTCAGAGAATAATGGGTGTGAAACTGACTGCCACAACCTGTAAGCAAAAAGAACACATCTGTGTTCAGAAGAGAGATAACCCAACAAAAAGTCATGGAAAAGGATGGTGTTACCATCAATACTTACCCGCTTGCTAAAATTCTGTATGCCAGGTGAGCTACCAGTGGTCACTGACAGCATGCAAGAGAGCTGCTATGCTTGTCAAAGACTTCTGATAAAAATCCAACTATAATGCCTCTTGAGGGTGTTATTGTTCTTCACCCCTGTTGTAAAATGTGGGATTATCAACTACTTGAGCAGCTGTCATGTTCCAGCCTCCCAACAACTGGCTCCGTTTCTCTGATGAGTGAAGCAGTCTCTAAATATGTACATACATATGTACATAGATATGGAGCTTGTATCTCTTTGGGAATTAAATCTTGAAATTTAATTGCAAGATGTTATTTTATTGCTATAATCACCCACCAGTTTTCCTCAAAGTACTCAGTCTTGGAACTATGGCACATTGTTTTCAGGAAAAAAATGCTTATTGAGCTTATTTTACATTTCCTAAAAGCAGTTACACGTGATTCTCAGCTGGAGAGTGATGAGAAGACAGTATGTGCTGGCTCATTTATGAAAGAAGCTGGATTATTGATGATAGAATATTGCATGCCTCTGTCTCACCAATTAAGTGAAAGAAGCCATCAGGAGACTTTTATGGAAAAACAACTTTTCTCTGATTAGTTCCATAAAGCAGTGTCATTACATTTTTCTGACTGATGTTTTCTTACTTTCTAACAAGAAAACTTTTTACTACCTGTGCCCTTAAAGAGAAGAGGTGTCTCCTCTTTTGTGTACCAAACAAGTCAAAGATCTTACTAACAGATGAAGATCTTTTTCAACTGACAAGGTGGTCTCACACGTGGTCTCACAGGATCTCTCCTATGTTAATGTCTGAAAAACCTCAGCATTTACAGGCACCACAGGACAGCCAGCACTGACCTCACTATGCTCTCCAGGATGCAATGGTTGCGGCTGCAAATTAAAGGCATCCCCCTCTTATGGGGATTCCTTTATGTCAAGGATAGACTGACTATTTGTCATCATTTTCCAGTTCACAATGCCTAAAATAATGTGAGGGTTGTGCTGCATGCAGTCTGGTACAGCTGTGTTTTTCATAGCATGACACCAAGGATATGTGCTGCATTACCACATGGGATAATGTGGGAGGAATGTCCTAGATGGAAGGAGTCGATCTTGGCGTGGGCTGCATCCAGGAACAGACCCTGGAACAAATAATCGTGTCAACTGTTTCTAGGTCTCCTTTTGGAAGGAAATAGCTAGCTCACTCCAGAGTGTAGCCTGGGAGTAAACCAGAAAATAGATGATCACTAGTGTGGATAGAGATACACCCAACTGCACCTTCAGTAGGACCAGACTTTAGGCCACATTTGAGCAGCCCTGAGATAATAAAGACTCTTTTTCCTCACATTTCTCAGCTTTGAAATGATTTTGTGATCTTGTCTGTTTGATATTGCAAGCAGAGTAGCTCAGAGGAGCATAAACTGCACTTTGTTGTAAAAATGATGAGGACAATAGTAATTCTGGTTGTTTACAGATTAACACCCAGAAAAACAGACTAACTGAGGAGGAATCCCTGCCCTTCATACCGACAGATATCACTGCTGAAGGTAACATTCCCCTCTTCAGGTGGATCATTAACCAATGTGGAAGAAAAGTTAATGGCATACGTCACTTGGGCTTTGATGCAGGGTACTGAAAACTTCAGTCTAGCTCTGTCTTTGACAGGGACCCAACTCCAGATAGTGGGGTGTATGGGTGCTGTCTTCTCCGCAGCCTGTCTTGTTCATCTGCTGAATTATGAATGAACTGAGCATTTTTCCAGCTTAGTCATCTCATTCCTGCAGATAATAATCAAGCCCAGAGGTCACAAATGCATGGGAGGGTCTCTCCTCCTGGCACGCAAGACTGGCCAGTGACTGCTGACAGAGCTGTAAGTGCTGTATTGCATACTGTGGTGAAGCAAAGCAAAGCAAATCCAAACAGGTCAGCGGCACAGGCAGGAAAGCCTGAACTTTACACTAGAGTTCTCTAGTGTAGGAGATCATTGTGTCCTTCTTACCTCCCCCCACAGCACCCCAGAGCTCTGGAAGGAAATCTTTGCCAATGGGCTGTCCTCAATAGCTACTTTATCCCACACTTGTCAGTTGAAGTTCTTCAGTCTTTGACCTTGAGGTGGGGAGATTGCTAGGAGAAGACTCACTGGCACCTTCCCTCATGATAGCTTGTCCACCATGTGGAGAACTCTAACAATTCAGGATCTCAAAACCAGGTTGTGATACTCCTTCTCTACAGTTGGAAAAATGCACCTAGAAGATCAAAGAACAACATTTCCAGAGCATGGGAGTCACACCATCCCACCAGCTCCCCTCTGGGATGCTCACAGATTCAGCAGGTGACTGCTCTGAACACCTGAAACACCACTCTCCAAGCACCTTGCTTCTGGATCCAAACCTGACTCCTGCACTCTTCCCCCTCATTAAACACACTTACCATCTCTGTGGGCCTTCACTCTTCTCCTAACACTCAGCTTCTGTGTCAGCCTTGGGCAAACTGCCCACTGCTCCAGACCCACACTCCCTCGATGGCCAGGGCCTCAGCCAGCTCATTGCCCCAAGGTGTTTCATGCTCAGTAGTTGCCTGTTAGCATTTAACGACCACCTTGTCAGGCAGGTCTTGTCAAGCCAGCCTGGGCTGACAGAGAGGTATTCATGACACAGCACTTTTCATAGCAGAACTCCATAGTAACTTCATGATCTGAGTTTACTGAGTTCACTAAACCGACATGCTGGCCACATTGGAAATAAGCTGTTAAAGATTATTTCTGCCTACAGATTGGATTTTTATTCTCTCTCATTTGATTATGGTGACATCTATTCTTCTGCATTTCTTGCTTCTTAAAACTATCCATTGATAATGTAAGATAACTGCCTTAAAACACATAAGAGCTCAGGACACAACACTAACTAGTTTCATTTTAAGAGTTAATATATACAGTACATAGTTTCAAGTCAGGTAGTCAGCTCAGTTTTAGTAAGAATGATGTCCCATGTCTGAAAACTCCTTGAATACCCTTTTCATAAAAGAATGGAACCAAATCTCTGTCCCAGGGTTACTTGCTCTCCATTTGATTTTCTCTTAATGCTAGAGGTGATAGCCAATATTAGAAGATACATGCTGTGCTATTTCTTTCAAATAAACCTGTTTGTTCTAAAAATAAAAAGGAACCTGCTTTACTTCAGATTATGCATTATCCCCATCAACTGCATGAAATATTGTGGTTTGTTTATGAACTAGGACTTTAGGTGAAATACTGCATATGTTCTAAAAAACAGGATGGGAGATTGCCACACTGGGAACTGATTTATCTGTTGTGGGGAGCAGTGCAGCTTTGTCAAGCTTCCTACCGTGAGCAAAGTGACTTAGTCTTTGACCTGTTCTCTTTCAGGTGACAGATGTACATTATGGATTTCACATAACCTAGTTGTGATGATTATGGATGGGATGAAATAAATTACCTTTTCTAGCTAATGCACTTTGTACTAGAGATACTAGTTTTAATGGTGGAGACGGGGAATACTGACATAAAAAGATGCACCATTAAAAGTTACTGGTTATCATTTTTTATTGTTTTATATTTTATAGTATTGTTTTATTCTTAGTAACAATTGCACAGTAGACGAACCACTGGATTGCCTGTTTAGCTGCAAGGGCTATGCAGTTTAGCTTTTACTCTATTTTATACTGAAAGATGTCCTATCAGCCTTAGTTAGCAGACCATCTTATTTGGGAGCTCATTCTACAGCGTCCCAAGTTAAACCCTGGATGTCGATGTTTCATCTTGGCAAACTATCTGTTTATTTAGTTTCCAGGCAGGCACACAGAGTTGAGGTAATAAGACCAATGAACCAATTTTCCTCAGGAGAGCTGAGCTATCATTTACATATGTGCTCTGGGCTTTTTTGATCTCAAACATTCAAAATCCATTCTTGTAAAAAACGAAAAGAACATTTAGTATGCTGCTTGTGTTATTGTTTCTTTCTTCCTTTCTTTTTGACACATAGACTCAAGGAAAAAACCTAATAACATGTTTTTGGATTCAGAATTAAAGCAACTATGAGGCATTGTGGACATGGTTTGTGCTTGTAATTTGTGGAATTTGTGGCTATGTGGAAATTAAAATTTTTGTTTGGAAAGGATGACAACAACTACAATATATTTAGTTAGAACACCAGATGTACCTACTTCTTAATTAAATGCTTAGGCTGACATTCCTTAAAATGGAAAACACATGCTCTTTGTAATTCAAATGTATACACATCAGAGCCCCTTTCAGTGTGTTTTAAAAAGTTCTGTCCTAGTGGAATAGCGAATAAAAGCAAATTTCACCACCAGTAAAAGAGGTCAGATTAACAGGAGTTCAGCTGTAACAGTGTTTTACATGACTGTCTTTCATACACAAGAAGCCACCTGCAACTACTCAGGATCCCAGGCAGCATGCAGCGTACTCCACAGGTTTGTCAGCCTCGTGGTCCCTCAGGTCATTGTGTGGCTTTTCTGCTGGAGAAGAGAATTAATCCAATCTCAGTTTCCTGGAGCAGCACCCTGTGGAGATGCAGCAGACAACTCCTTTTCATCCACTCCTTGCAGTTTGGGTCTCTATAAACCAAAGAGTAGAATTTTTTGCAAATTTCCAAATCTTCAGTAACAAAAAAAACCCAAAAAAACTTTACAATTACAGCAAGACGTCCTTGTATAGAAACTACTTTCAGCTAAAGAAAAGACAGAATAAAACACATTTAGTGTCCTGTCTGACCTCACCTCAGCCTGAAGGCTTGATCCATCTAAAATACATGGCTTCAGCAAACTGTCCTCCAAATTTCACCTGATTCCTCTCAAAGTCAATGCTGGAACTCTCTGATATCAGTGGTCCAGAACTGTACTTTTCCTTACTCCGATTTAAGAATAGGAAGGTGCCAGCAGCCAAGGACATGGGGATACATGGGAGTCCCCAACACCCACAAAACCATGAAATATTAAATTAGGTATGGCAGGAATAGAGGAATAGGCGTGATGGGTTTGGAACAGTAGCTCTCATCTCACTTATAGTGGACAAATTCACTCATGGTACAAAAGTACTCATTAATGTACTCCTTTTTTCAAAACAGAAGTAAAAAAATGAGCTATAAATCGGAAAAAGCTACAAATGATGATTTTCATCTTGAGCTTCTGCAACATTTCTAAGCTGGAAGTCATCGGTTTTGTCCTTATGTATGTGTGAAATCATACACAACTCAACCATGTTTGTCCCAGGGTGAATGAAAGCCATGCTTTAATACAATGTGGAGCACTGTAACGGAACTCATGCACAGCACAGGCTTGATCTAAGCCGTTTTTCATCAATTGTGCCATTTTGAAAAACAGCTGATGTTTCTGTGAGCAAAGGGTTGGCAGCAGTGGATGCACTGATCACTATCAAAAGCCAAACACTGAACTTCCAATGCGTCTTGGGGCTTCTCTTTGGGGCTGCAGTAAGTTAAGATTCTCACTAACGTTGGTGTATATTCTTGGGTGCGAGAAACCGAGTCATTAGTTACACTCAGGAAAACAAACTTAGAATTGCCTCGAGTAGCTTGGTTCACGTGACCTTGCTTGTATTTTCTTAGGAATTTTTCCTGGAAAGCTCAGGCATCCTAACTCTCTGCAACTTCGTTTTTTCTGATGGATTTACTCCCAGAATAAACTGTAGTTTTCAGATGGCTGGATGGAAAATTTTCTGTGAACCTGCCCTCTTACTGCTGAAGCAGCTGGCCCGTGAAGACTTTTCAACAGATCGTCTGTTTAGGGCTTTTCTGTTTTTCATTTTAGCTGTCTTGCCTCCCAGTTCAAGCCCTGTTTCAGACTCTCACTGCAGATTTCACAGTGCCCTGCACCGAATGCAAACCAAGATCATTCTCGGAGAAGGAATTCAGTACCTCATGAGCCAATTTTATTAGACAGGAAACATTTGCCTATCAATATAATTATTGTTTCATATTTCACAATGTCCTAGTACAAACATTTTGTTTGGAAAAAAATTAATTCATCTTGGAAACCATTCCAGTGATATCTTTTGAATTAGAAAGAAGTTACAGGACCATATTTCCTGGTTCATCCTGTTGCAATGCAATTGCTACACACAATGCTAAGTCTGCTGAATTAGCAGCACTATGAAAGCATTGGCTGTGATTGCTATAGATCCACAGATTTAAATTCAATCATGTACCTTTAAAAGCTAATACAATTTATACACACCAAATGAAACAGTGAAATCTTCATGACATTTCCTCCAAACCTGTAGACATAATAATTTTTTCTTAATTGGAGAAGGTTTTTGACTCATTTGCTCCATGTCACTACACAGTGGTTTTTTCTTTTTCAACAGACGTCACATTATTCAGATTCATGATTTTTATTATTTCATTGTGAATAGTCAGATCTGAAAATCTGTGAACACCCTTTGAAATATGGGGCTCAAATACCCTTGAAATCATGGATGTTAAAAATCATAGTGTGTTTTGCCGTTTGAGAAAGATGTTCTTCAGGTAGAGAACAGCCCAGCTTCCACTTGATCTGCAGAATTGTTTTGTGGTGCAAGGCCTAACAATAATTCATGCTAGCAAGTGTTTTCCTTCTAATCTGCCTGTCCTTGTTTCTAAGAATAATGAAAATGTAACATACTAATAAATGTTAGTCAGATAAATGGAAATTAGACCCTTCAGACTCCCACTGCAAGCAGTGTAATAAACTGGCAAGAAAAAGTCATTTTATACTGCGTGATGCAGAACTTTGAGTCCTTTGATGGCAAAATGCAGATACCAAAGTTACAATATCAAGCTACATGACACCTGAATGTGCTCAATCTATCCCACCAACATTCAGAAGATAACTTACATCACCATTTTTTTATAACACTGGGAAACCATAAGACAGAGAATGTCTAATCCTGAACATCAGTATAAAACGTAATCACATAATCATAGAAGTTTTGCCTCCACATTTTATAATTTTCTACAATTGGTTTTGTACAGTAAACTTTTAGATAAGGGGACATTTCTTTTTTACCTTTCTTGGGGGGGAGGGGGACAGGCTTTGGTACTGCATGGTTATAAAAAATAGCTATAACCTGAAATATTACCTGTCATTACCAGTTTCTACAGCTGATAATCTGAATCATTGCTTGTCACCAAATATTTGCCTTTCATTACTGTCTAAAATGCTTCTAAATATACTTCAGTCATCTAATCAGATTATTCCATGCCCTATGAACCAGGTGACTGATCATACATCAAGAAAAAAAGATTGAGAATAAGGAGGACTCAAAACCAACAATGCATGAGAAACTGATAGGAAGAAAATTGTTGAACCCATTCGGTGTCATGCTGTGATAATGCGTTTGTAATGTATGATAAGCTTCCAATTGTTTGTGAGTATAAACAAGCATAAAGAACAGTAATTTGTAATATAACCTGGTTCCAGGGGGCACGCTGTCTGCTGACGTGCTAAATGTATGCAAGAATACACCTTGAAAAGATACACCTGTTATTTGAAACATGTGTGTGAACTATTTTTAGTTATGGAAACATTTCTTTTTATTATTTCTTTTAATTAGTGATAACTATACATTCTTTTTCTGCAGGGCGTTACTTCCTAACTTACGAAAACAGATAAGGTTTTTCCTGAATTGGCATCAAGACAGTTTAAGAAAATCTCTGTGACTGGGTGTACATTAGCAGGGCGGGCAGTCTGCTCCTCCACAGCCTGCCTTCGGTCACCACCTAAACCTTTTTTCCACGCAAGTCTGCCAGCCCGTGGTCCGCTGTGGACAAAATCACTGAGTGACTCTGGCCTTTGCCTTCCCTAGCATCAGAAAAGCACATGAGCACAAAACCACCTCTGTCCCTCCCTCTCAAGTGTTGATTCTAAGCTTTTGCACTTGAGGAGAAACATGACAAATTCCCCCCATTTACTGCCAGTGATTTGAAGGGTAAATATAGCTGCACAGCTGAGGTGAACATGTGTTAATTCATCGAATTTTTTTCCAGGCACATCAAATTTCCCTGTGCCTTCCTGACTGTTCAGTGTCCATTCTGTAGAATGAGCATGACACTGAGGACACGTTAGAAAACTTATAAATCCTCTCAGTTCTTTAGAAAAGTAAAACTGCATTTGCCCATCGTATCCTATGGCTAGCACTATAATTTCACACTTTTCATTAAATCATGGGTGGAAGAGTCAACACAAGAGTCAATGCAAGAGTCACAAGAATAGGTAAGTCCGATCAGCTAGCAACACTGAAGCAGTCAGAGGCAAATAATGACTCTGTATTTCTTTACTTTATGTTTCTTCTTCATTCCTTTCTTTTGTAAATTATGACCTCTTTTCTTGTTTCTAATGGTCTTTCCGAGTTCCTTGTTTCCCTCCTGCAATCAGGCATGGCTTATAATATGCAAGGGCCTAGAAAAAATTTTATAAGGTCAACTGACACTAGTGATAACATCCAGGAGCCATTTAAATTACTTGAAGAGTTAAAATGAGCACTTTCAACACTTTGCCTGCGAGAGGAAGAAGAACTGTCAACAGAAGACTCACATAAATCACACAGTATTTTATTAGTCTGCATTTTTTACTATGAGCCAGGTTTAAATCAACTGGAGAGAATATTGAAATTATGGTCTAAAAGGAGAGTCTTAAATTTTCCTTTTACCATGTTGCAGGGTATTGTGAAAAAGCAAGGTATCATATCTTAAACTGCCTCCCATATTTGGGTATGCAGAAGAGGGAGGAGTAGGAAGGAATGGAAGAAAAGTATATGAGGAATTTATGAATCTCCATCCAAATTCTGCAGCTGACTTTAGTAGGAACTTAACATTCCTGATACGGGAAACACCATTACTTTAAACTCTAGGTGTTTCTATACTTGGAAGTGTTGCTGGTTGCTTTTTTGCACAAATATTTCTATGCAAGAACAGTGTGATCTTCTTAATCTGAACCCATGAACAGTTAATTGAGCAGGATCAACTCCTTCTATATTTAACTAATTAAAATTTCAGCTAGTTTGCAGCAGAAACATTTCATCAAACACACAAAAAATGTGTAAGGCTATTTACCAAGGAAACTCGTGGATATGTTGAACTATTTGATGAAATACTTAATTGAATATGATAGGGAGTTTAATGAGCACTGCACACTTGTGGACCTTCCCTTTCTCCTCAATGAGGTGGCACAGAAGCACCAGTTGCACTTGTTCTCCAAGGGCCCAAACCATTTGAAAGCCTGCTTTAGCACATCAAGATTCTGACGCTGCAAAAAGCCTTCAAACCCAGCCAGCATAGCTCTTGGAAGTGTTTTTCAGCACAAGATCTAACAACAATGTAGAATTACAACAGGCTCCGGGAACTTCTGAAAAACTGCTGGATCTGCTTTTCTTTTGTAGCAGTTTAAAACTGGTGGGCACAGCAAGTGGCCACAGCAGAAGCCACTCGCTGTGGGAAATCCTATACAAAGTCCTGGGCAAGCAGATTATGACAAAGGGTGGAAAGATTCTTTTTCTCAAGATTTAGTTTGGTGGCAAGTGGGACGGTGAGCATATTTTGCATGCATCAAAAAGTACACAGAAGTTGAAAAGCCTTGCCAAGATGTGATGTCATTTTAACCTCCCCTGCTTAGAGAGATCTAAGTGAAAAAATGGGTTCTTAATCACTTCCTAATTAGAAAAAGAAGAGTGTAAACAACAATAATTGCCTGAAAACATCTCATTTGGGGAAATTGCAATATTCCAAATTGCAAATACACTACCTGCAACTCCGATGTGAGTCTCATAAAGAGACTCTAATGTGCTCTAAAGAAGGAACCAAGCAATGAAAATGCTGTCTTCAGTCTATGTGTTTTGCAAAATGAAACTCCTCTTCTGCAGTTTAACAGGTAGAAAGGTGGTATTCTAGCTGCATTTAAGCACATACAGTGATTAAAGTGCTAACATCCTTTCACAGTGTAGGAGACAAAAAGTAGATATACTTTTTGCCCGACAGTCTTTTTGCTTTCCGTGTGTTGAGTCTTCCCAGACCAATTTTTCCACAGTCTTGCACCCACACCTTTTTTAATTTAGTACAATATATATATATTTATTTCTAAATAGATTCAAAAATAAGCATAAATTTTGGGGGGAAAACCCCTAATCTCAAGTAGCTTCCCTGTACAGATTCTAAATAATCAATTAGAAAATTCACTCTGCCATTCTTTTGTCACATGTTCAAAAGGCAACCAGGACAACATTTTCAAAAATGTTCATGTGACTGAGGGATCTAAGGCTCATTGATTTGGTGTCCTTTGAAAGTGTCTCTCCTATCTGGAATGAATGCACTTTTTAAAGTTGACTAACTCTTTCAATCCTCAGTGATTCTAGACGCAGATGAATCCTGTGTCCACTTTGAAGCTTGAGACACTTATGTTAATAGTTCAGAATATGTGTATAAAGTAGTTTTAAGCACCTCATTTGGAAATTTTTAGCTTATGTAGCCAAATAATTATTCTACAGCTGAAAAATAAAACATGCTAAGACCAGTCCAAAGAACAACTAATCTCACACACCAACTCACTGATACCAAGCCAAGACTGCAGAAAAACCTCATAAAAAAGAATGACAAAATTTATAGGGATTTAGTAGGTCACACAGACCATCTGTCTGCAAATCAAGAACTATTTAACTATCAGGTCATCATTGCTGTGAACTGTCTAACCTTGACTGCCTTGGAAGATTTTGCTGTCACCCCTCCTAAAGAGGCCATTGCCCTTCTAAGCTAATGTGATATTTTAAAATTATAATGGGGTAGATAAGTGCATTGTATTACTTTGGGGGGAAAAAAAGATGTTATTTTCCTATTATAGAGAGAATGAATGTACTACACTTTGTATTTTCTACAATGGTTTGATTAAAAATTACAGTTTTGAAATTAAATTCTTTGACACTGGGAAGTACCTTTCTTTGACATAAACCTGTTTGTTTTCCCCTCATCTCTAGCCTGACATTCATGTATAAATATGGCCCAGCATGGCAACTTTTACTGTTTCATAAGGTAGAACAATTTCCAGTAACATGTGCCCCACTTGGACTGGTCTGTAATAAAGATAGAAAGCTTTATTTTAGAGATTTTTTTTTTAATTTAAACTTTTTGGCAGCAGCCTGTTTAAACATTGTGAGTCAGAGCACCAAGGGATCAATAAAAACACATTTATCTCTCTAGTTCCTTAAAATGAACTCTAATCCTACTTTCTGTATTTCCTGTTTGCAAGAGGGTGGGAAGAGATTCCTAGGCAGCAGTGGAAAAAAAAATCCCACAATTGTCCAAAACTTATTCTTAATTATATTTTGAGAGAAATCAAGATTTTATGGCATTTTCACTAGCTGTAAGAAGACAATTCTGTTTGAGTTGTTAGAGATGTAGTTCTAGAGTTTGAACAAATTACTTATAAATTATTATATATAAAGAAAATGCTTTTGCACAAGAGAAAAAAATATGAAACCAATGAACACATTGCTAAGAAAAAACAGACTAGCTGCTGACTATTGTACATTTCCTGAGTTTTTTGAGTGATAAAAATGAAGGTACTTTCACTCGAACCTGGAGATTCCTTCAAAACCATTTATGTTGGATAGACAACAGTGAGGATTAGGATTACAAGGCATTCTGGTATTACAGTGAAGATGGGCAGTAAGAAGCATTCCTGTCCATAGAAATCTGCTGCGAAACAGAAACTGTATATTTTGACATTTCCTCCAAAAATTCTGGCTCAAATAACTTGTGAAGATATGATAACTCTACTATAATGAAACAATACTTCCCAAACAAAAAGGAAGAGAGAATGTCCTTGAGCCAGAACTGCATCATAAAGGAATTGGGATATGCCCTCAGGATCTGATCACGACTGGCAATAGATCGTAACTTAATTTGACATGTGGGTTGAATCAATTTACACACAAGTTTAAATCTCGTAAGCCAGTACCCCATGGAATTGCAGAGAGGATATCCTTTTTTGATATAAAACTAATTTCTAAGTCTGTAGAAGCAAGTGTGGCAATTAAAAGCAATGGATTTGCCTCTGGAATCATCATGATGCTATTATTAATTAGTGACTTCAGCAGCGCTGCCCCAGACTGATCCCCTGGAGTCAGGCGGTCAGCCTGAACTTGCTAGATCAAAACATAGTGGGCTTTGCCTTGCAAATGTCAGCTCCTTCCCACCTCTTCTCCATCCTCCACAAGTTGAATTTATTGAGATGTTGTACCTGGGTACCCAGTGGTTTCAGCATCTTAGCTTCTAACCTCCTTCACCCAGTAATTCAGCAGTCTCCACAATGGGAGTTTTTGTGGATTAGCTGATACAGCCTTCAAAAAAAGTTCAGAGCACTGAGTTACAGAAATGCTTGAGTCTAAACCAAGCAGCAATAACTTTATCATTTTGGGGTAGAGGTGAACAAGCACATTGTAATGAAATATTGTTTTTCTTCAGTTTTTCTGCCCATGGAATAGCCTTAAGAATATTAGTCCATAAACTGATCTACTTCATTCTTGTTTTTTTAATATTATTATTTGATTTTTTTCTGTGCAAATGTTTAACTTTTAATTGGTAGCAAGGAGTTCTTTAGGTGTTCAATATTTGGCAGTCTAGTTCTTAAGTTTAACTGAGATACTAATAAGTCGTAACGTGTTTGCCTTCACCTGGCTGGATGAGACTACAGCCTCTTCCAAAACAAATATTCACATACGCAAATGGAAAAACAAATCAGATGACTAAATCCATTTACTTAACGTGCCAAATGCTCACGGAGGCTAAAGACAAAGTGACATTTGAAGGAAATGACCATAAAAATATTTATATAAATTTTTTTTCTCCATTCATCCAGCTTTAATTACAATGGCAGAGAGGTAAAAAAAGTACTGCTGTTAAAATGTATTTGTGAATGTAAAAAATATTCATTATACAAGCACACCAAACTCCGATCTGTCAGACTGGATGGCCACTATATAAAATCAGCATGACAACACTGATCACTGCAAAATTTCCAAAGAAACACACAAGACGTAGCAAGAACAATGGCCATTTCACCCGGGGTAAAAAGGAAAAGTGAATTAGTTTTAAGTCATTCTAGCTAAAGAATGAAGAGCTGTCAGATCTATACAGAAACCAGGTCTGAGGTCCAGACAACAAGGCTGAAGGAGCTGAGGACAGATCATATCCTGAGTTACGCTGCTGTAACTCAAAACAGAATCTGGCCCAGCACTTTGTGGAAGGATGCCAAGAAAATTCTTAGCATCTTGAGTTAAAGCCATAGGTGGTTAACAGGAAGACTAAGGTCAAATAAGGAGACCCTCAGTTGGCCTTGGTTCCATCAGATAAGACAGCCCACCAGGCAAGTGGCAGTCATACTTCAAGATTTAAAGGGCTACTCTTCACTGGAGTTCAAGACTCTGTCAAACAGAATGTTACATTTCTAGAATAACATGAGTTTCTCCAAATACTGACATTTAATCATTCTTTATTAATGTGCCAAGCTATTGAATTAAAAGCAGCGTTCCCATCATAAATTGAGTTCTCTTTCGTTCCCACTGTGCCAGGCACATATAATATATCACATGGGTGAAGCTTGGGAGAGGAGTGTTTATTTAAATTATATCTTCCCCATAGTTTGAGTTTGTTTGCAATATGCAGTTGAGCAATGTTACTGAGGTGCTGAGAATATGTTGGTGGGCTGGTCAAGAGCCACCTCAGAGGAGATAAATCAGTAGCACAGATAAATGAGCGTTTGTGAATCTTTTTCCCAAGTCTTCTACAACATATATTCTGGGTCCTTGTTCTTTCATTACAAGAAGGAAAAAAGAAAGTGCCTAGTTCAAATAACTAACTGAAAATCTCACAAAAAAAGTAAGAATCTGTATATTTCATACATACCTACAAGTCAAATTAAAGCCTAGGCTTTCCCATGGTCCTGTTAACCTGTGTACAAACTACAGACTTCACAGATGAATTTGCTTCAAATGGACAGTATGACACTGTTAAATTTCATAGCTATTTCATGAGTTAATTCTGCCCAAAAATATATCTGGGGAAAAAATGACACAGTATTAAATTACTGTCCTACATAGTGTATTCTGGCTTCCAGTCATCAAGACTTCAGAGAAGGAAATATACTATTATTATTTTCCTTTCGCAGATGCCAGAGCCCAGATTACTGGCTTATATTCAGCTGCTTTTTTGTTACTCCCATTAAGCACCTTGCCCAAGAATGCTTTGGATTACTACCAGCCTTGGGATGATAAGAGCTTAGCCTCTGCTGAGTGATTTCCTTCCTTTATGTCTTGAAATCACTGAAGACAAAGTCCTTATGAATATTCATCTCATGGGTGAGGATTCCTGTGGGCAAAGTAATACAGGCAGAGTCACCTACACGCCATGCATACAAATGCAACATGCATTCCCTGCATAAAGATGCAGCTATCCACCTGATGTTTGATCCTCTCTCACTTATGACCATAAACTCATCCAGAAGCAGTCTGAGGTTAGTATATACCAAGTCCTGTCTTGCAATACAAATCTACAGCGTCCATCTTTTTGCCATGTCAGACTAAGAGGCAGCTACTGATGTAACTCATTGGCCTCGAGGAGGTGGCACTGAAACGATACTGCTCTCTGAGACGCTATAAAGCTAGCAATCATTTCCAGGTCTTCGCCTGTTGCAATGAGTCATCCATCTACTCATTCCACCCACTTCAGCAATGCCTTTCCCAAGTATTTAAGAATCCAAACAATCAAACACATCAAAAAGTCACACTCTCACTCTACCCATAATTTTAGGCAATTAAACAGGAGTCTGTGCAATCCCTTCAGGCTAATAATTTTTCTACGTGCTAACAAATCCTGCCTCCTAGATGAACCAGTGAGTAGAGGCACTGAAGTGGCTATGCAGCTCTGAAACAAAAGCCAGATTGCATCTTCCCAGCTTGGAGCATGGGTACAGATAGCACATGACAGTCAGCACTGACACCGGTGAGAGGCCCATTCTCTGTGGATAAAGCATTCTTTGTCTTGCCACATACACTTTTTCTGCAACATAATGAAGAGATCACTTCAAGAAGTTATAATACTGTCACATGTTAATGCTGCCTCTTCATAGAAGACAAAGCACAGAACCCAACTGCTGCACACTGCAACGAAGCCCAGATGTTTATTTGCCAAGATAATAGCTTTTTTATTATGAAATCACTTTATTCTGGAAACTGTATTTTCTTATAGAAGACTATGTAAGCGATAGATGTTGCTGCTGTCTCTGACAGATGGTCGCTTTGGGGAGGGGGTTTCATGGATCTGCTGATTCTACAGTTTTATTAATGCTCACTCTGGCTGTTCATGCCAGAGGGACAAAGAGGTAAATATTTGGCCACTTCTGTCTGTATTAATACTGTTTAAAATATTTTTAAATGCAGGAGCAAAACATTAATCTATTCTAAGTAAGGAACATTTATAAGGGTTGTCTTCTACAAATCTGTTAAAAACTGCAATCAGTTTACAAATATCATTTTGAAAACCTAGTAGAAGACAAAAACCAAAACTTAGGCTCAAATAATTTTTGTTATCAGTTTGGTTCTTCAAAAAAGACATAGTGAGCAATGCAGTTTCCACATGCTCTAGTCTTTGCTTTCCAACAGAAAGGAATCTCTTTTATGATATTTGAAAAATGTCTTTCTATGATGATTAGGTTTTGCTCTAATCTATCTAGGCAGTTGAAGTCCTTCGGGAAAGACTGGATTCTGAGCCTGACGAACTCTTAAACATTCTCTTTTTAAAGATAAACATACACTCCATAAACTTTTCATTGTTCTAAACATCTGTTTAGACTCATGAACAGCTTTTCAGCCAAGTCCAGCAATAGGGAGGTTGACTTAGTACGTGCATCAGTTCTTTGCTTCTTGCAAGCAGCAAAACATTATTTCTGAAGTTAGTATGATGTACCATAAAGAATAACAATAGCTAATCTTGCACAGAAAAATTCACAATCCAAAAAATAATAAAGAGCTTGCATACTCTCCTGTTTTCCCATTCATATATATTATATAAAAAAGTGAGTCCAACAATGCAGGGTCTAAAAGCAAGTGGATCATCCCCCACATTTCTTCTGAATGAGTTCCTTAGCCAATATATTATAGTCCTTGTTGTTTTTCTGGCTCAGTGAAAAAAAAATGCAGGCAAAACAGAACTGCAACAAAAAGACCTAAGAAAAGTATCATTCCAGAATATCTTTTAGGTGAGAATGTAGGTATTTACACTGAGGACCACTCAGCTATGTTTGAGGCCATATGTCAGAAGACTGTTTTTGCCACTGACCCAAAGGTGTTCACCTACCAGGCTTTGGGCCCCTGGTTATCTATAGGCTACTTTTAAACACAAGACTGTCATCACATACTCTTTTATTCCCTCTTCAGGAAGTGTGCAACTTGAAAACAACCACATTGTGTCACAGAAGAAGGCATCTCCTCCTTTTTCTTTCTACATTTTGTAAGAAAGGTACACAAATGAGCCCTTTCTTCAAGACTCTGACACGATGTCTGGGTTACTGATCTATGTAATTGACAGCAGACCCCCTGTTACTGGATCATCAGTCAAGTATATCAAAGCAATTGGAGCCTGGGCATTGCCCCAAAATGTATGTGCCAAGAGTTTGATACAACTTGCTTAAACTTCCCCTTGGCACTTCTAGAAAACTAGTTTAAACAGCTCATCCTAGTGTTTTCTGTGGATCCTAATTTGAAAGCTTCAATCTTTCTACAAAGTTCAAGAGCATTGTTCAGATCTGTACTCAGAGCCACCAAGTCCTCTGCTCACTAGATTGTCCACGAGTTAGACCATGAGCCCCATGATGCTGAGACCTAAGGACTTCAGAAATCTAGTGATCAGTGACTTCCACAGCACAGTTGTCCTCCTTTTGAAGGAGATGAAACAAGGAAGAACAGGTAATACAGGTGTGAACATGACAAAGGAAACTGAAACATAAGGAAAACAAACTGCACATGTTCAACATTAAACAAGGTAAAGAAAAGTGAAAACCTTTTTTTGTTTGGTTGGTTAAAAATGACTCATTGAATGACAGGGTTTACAAAGGCCTGATTGGATCAAACGGGTTAACAATGTTTTTTATAACCGTGGGATGGAATACAATGGGACAGGAGGAACCACATGTTTGATCTAACCTTCATAAAGTTGTCAAGCAAGTTCATCGGTTACAATATTTCTCTTCTTGGATTTACTTGAGCTTGGATGTACTCAGTGTCTGACGGCACTGCGCATTATATTTTCTTCAAAATTTGTCATAACTGAGCCCAGGGAAACGTTGAGTCTGTCTGTGAGGTGAAGAACTGAGAGCCATTTGAGGTCCAAATGTGGGGCTTAACACCTTGCAGTCTCATGCTCTCAAGGAATGAATCCAAAGTGTAAATTTAATCTAGTTAAAGATGTTATAATTTCTGTGCTGCATATAGCATGGAGCAAAAAAGAACCTCTGAGAGAGCACGTACAATTTATTCAATGCTGTGCCCCACCCTTGGATTAATGTTTTAGTCTTCTGTTGTTGGCAATCTCTCAGCCAGAAATTTTGGTCCTGAGAAACACAAAATGAAAGTTTAAATGCTGGAACAAAACATATTTTCTAGCCCTGAGACTACAAAGCAGAGCAAGGCCAAGATATAGAACACTGGCTGCCAAACTAGTGTGTAGCTGAGTGTAGTTCCTTCATGATTTTTTTTTTTTTAAGCTCTGCTTTTCATTTGGGAATGAAAATGGCTGCTTCTGTCCCTCACACAAATAAATGCCACCACTCAGGTCATACCATTAGCAGCTCATCTTCCTGTTTTTTTCCTGGGACTGAAGTAAAATGTAGGATTTAATGGACTTTTGTGTGCACCTGAATATTATTTCCTATATTTTTAGCTGATATGTGAACTTCCTTCACTGTCTCATGCTGTAGGGCAAATTTTACCAATTTTAAGTTCAATCATTCCAGATCGTCTGTAAGGAGTGCCCTTCCTTAACAGTCTTTCAAATTAAAAAAATAATTTTTAAAAAGCAGATTGGTGCATGATGGTTCTTTAGGGGGGTTTATTTGGTTGGTTGGTTTGGTTTGTTGTTTTGGGGTTTTTTTTGTAATACAGGACAGAAGAAATAATAAAAGCTGATTAGCTCAGGGGTTTTACTACATAATCAGATGCCAGCTACTCTGAGTAGAGGAGGCAGAACTGGCTTTTATTTAGGGAAGGCAAGTTTTGTTTTGTGTATTTGAAGCACAACACTTAGAACAAACAGAAATTTCTTTGCTGAATTTATCTGTCACTGTACCACTTCCATTCAAATATAGGACTATCAAATATTCACCTCTTTGAAAAGTTAATCCTCCTGGAATCTTTAAATTCCACCTGGAAAGAAGTCAGATGACTACGTGCTGACTACAATATGTAGGTAATTTTTTCCACCTTACAACCTTCTTTTCCAAGGTCTCCAGGGGAACAATTTAAAGAGTTCAACTTCATGTGTTCTGATACCAGAATAATAGAAAATGTTTCACCTTTTTATCTTACTGATTGTCTCGGAGAGTGGAGTTCACAATAGCATAACTGAAATATCCATTTCATGCTCAAAACAGAGTTCAGTGAACCATTTGTCACAAAATAGTTATTTCCCCTGAAAATAGTTATTCCCTATAGCTATTCTCCCTAAAAAATATTAAAAAAAATTCATACTCAGGCTCAAAAATTATTTTCAAAATAATTTTTCTCTTGCTTCTGAAAATATTTGCTCTCTGAAATGTGACCTTTTTCCATTGGAAAAGGAGGTCACATGGTACTGTATGAGTCACATACCTGAAGGAATAAGCTTGTGCCCTTTTCAACATGAGCTCTCAACCATCATAAATGCAACTTTTGCTTTCTAAATTTGTGATAGTTGCTTGACCTTTGCTAGTTCTGTTAAAATTATTGCCAGTAGATTTAGTTTTAGCCAGTGCTCTAAAACAAATAGATAGTGGCACAAACACTGTCAAAAAAAAGTGAATATGTTTCAAAACACAGAGAGATATGCAAATACTGTGACCTGAAGCGTTTCTCTTTGATCACCTGACACAGGATATTTTTCTTTGCCTTTCACATCTGGCTGTAAATCATTCGTCCATTATGATCCATGCTCTTGCTTGGTACCACGCCATTGCATACAGCGACCACTGCCAGACCACTGTTACGCTTCAGAGAGGATACTTTTTGTTCCCATACGCATCGTACAGTTCAAGCAGCGTGTGCTCTCCTACGGAGAGGTCACCTCTCTCTACACCCGCAAGTTGCAGCTGCAGATGGCAGAAGTATTTCAGCAGTTAGTTCCCAGGGCAAACCCGACAAGGGCTGGAGAAAAGCATTTGCAGTGGGAAGCCTTCAGCTGTGGCTGCCTTTCTCACTGTAAAAGAGCTTCCAACTAAGAGTTGTTCTCTTCAGAGCACCGGACTTATCATTGTCTGGGTTGTCTAGGCTCACCAAATATGTCCCGGAGAGTCCTCTGTGCATGAGTAGATGCTGTGCACAGGTGTAGTGCTCACCCTTCAAATTCTCCTTAACCAGCCCCAGGCATCATTCATCACCTCCCCTTTTTAACTTTTTTTTTTTTTTTTTTACCAATGAGTAGAGAAGAAATTAAATTCTCCAAACTGTGAAAATACATTTTTATATTTCTGTTTTGGGGCAAGGAGAAAAGAACCCAGAATCAGGATCTTTTACTGTCTCTGATATGAAACCTAATGTTATTTTTCTGTATAATAGCACCTGAAACATCTTAATTCATCATGCTTTCTTATTTTCTCAAACTTTCAGAAGTTCTGCAAGGCATTTCTAAACCCATGGGTATCTCTGCATTTTTGTTTATGCTACGTATGACAGACAAGCTTTGCAGCTGATATTAACGTATAACTAATACGAGCATTTTGCAGTTAAGTTAATGTTATCATTACAAAGCTAGAAGATCACCTGATACACTGCAGTTAACTCAG
Organism: Phaethon lepturus; assembly: GCF_000687285.1. Classification (NCBI taxonomy): domain Eukaryota; kingdom Metazoa; phylum Chordata; class Aves; order Phaethontiformes; family Phaethontidae; genus Phaethon; species Phaethon lepturus. The sequence continues at coordinate 40,219 of NW_010565309.1, forward strand.
GAGGTACAGCTATGATAACATTATTACCAAACGGCCTTACATTTCTCAGTTGTAAAGTTCACTCCAAATCTCGCATTAACCGTTTGCTTGAAATAAAGCCAAGTGATGATGTGCTTCATCCCTCTGGGCTCCAGAAAGCTATCAGTTGTTTCCTACAAACGGTTCTGCTGTGTCCCAGGCTGAAGGTCCATATATTCAGCACCCTTCCTCCAAGAGCTGCTGGCAGCAGATGTTTACAGAACAGAATAAGAACAGAGCACATATAAAAGGGTTCTTTCTATGTTGTGATCCCCTGTTTCTAGCTATCAGTGGGAGTGCCTGACGTGAAGCTTGCATCTAAATGGCTGCATGGAATAGCCTTAAAAACAGACTTATTCTTCATTAATCTATCTAGATCCTTTCCAGCTCCATCTATACTTTTGGCCTCCAGATTGTCCCACAAGGATTCTTACAATTTAATATGCATCATAAAGATTTCCTTTTGTTTGCTTTAAACCTGGTGCGGGATGGTGTCACTGAGGCCCACTAGTTCATCCACAATGAAGAATGATGACGGACCACTCTTTGCTCACATTTTGCACATCATTCATGATTGAACAGACCTGCAACATACCCCTCCCCAGCTTTGCTTGCTGCAGTTTATTAAAGTCTAATTTAATTTGCTTTTATATGCTTGTTTTATACCCTTCTATACAACAAGGTTGTTCTTATATTCTAGCTGATTCCTACACTTTGTTTTTTATCAAGGGATGTTGCAGAAGAATTCAATCCAAGTGAAGAGAACAATTCCAGTGTCAGAACAACTCTTACAATATCTCCAATATTATCCGTTCCAAAACAATGTCAAAGTTTATTCCAATACCTCACACCAATGCCCTAGGAACTGAAAACCACACCCTTTACAACAAGAGTTTGGAAGAGAAAGATTAGCTGTTGCATGGGATATCCTAGAAAGTCCGCAACATGCTAGCAGATGGAGAGAAGAACTTCCGTGCCCAGGCTCTCTTCCTTCACTCCTGAAAAGTCCTAACTGTCCTGTAGCTAATTCTGTCTTCCCATTCAGGAGTAGCATTATGAGCCTGAGAGGAACAGGAGTGCCCTGTATGGGACCTAGATACTCAGAAATAGAATTATTAATATTAGTGATAACTCTTATGGCTTGTGGTATAGACGATAAGCACAGGGAAAGCAGAATAACCAGAAGTAGAAGCAGGAAATACATCACAGATTTGATTCTTAAAGTGCATTTTCCACTGTGTGTCTGAATGGATGAGGGCTTGCACACCAGACTCGGCAAATTGTTTCAACATTTTACGTGGCAGAACAAAGCAGCACAATAATATAAATAATAAAATCTTATATATTTACCATTGGTACTTTCACTTCTAAGATGCAACGAAAATGAGTGTATCGTTCTCTCATTGTCTATATAAAATAGTTAGGTAAAGTATTAGACTGAAATGAGTATCTGAAGTTCTATATGTTATTTAAAAAAGGCAAGCAAATCCTAATTATATTAATAAACCTAATTAGTGTTACCCAGATACAAGCCTCGTGGAGGATGGGTGGGGCAGAATATTATCAATAAATGGTCACAGAATCATAGAACAGTTTGAGTTGGAAGGAACCTTCAGAAGTCATTTAGTCCAACCTCCCTGCAGTGAGCAGGGACATCTTCAAACTACATCAGGTTGATCAGAGCCCCGTCCAACCTCACCTTAAATGTTTCCAGGGACGGGGCATCTACTACCTCTCTGGGCAACTTGTGCCAGGGTTTCACCACCCTCACTGGGAAAAATTTCTTACACACATCTAGTTAAAATCTGCCCTCTTTTAGTTTAAAACCATTACCCCTTGTCCTATCGCTACAGGCCCTCCTAAAAAGTCTGTCCCCATCTTTCTTGTAAGCCCCCTTGAAGTACTGGAAGGCTGCAGTAAGATCTCCCCAGAGCCTTCTCTTCTCCAGGCTGAACAACCCCAACTCTCTCAGCCTGTCCTCACAGCAGAGGTGTTCCATCCCTCTGATCATTTTTGTGGCCTCCTCTGGACCCGCTCAAACAGGTCCATGTCTTTCTTGTGCTGAGGGCTCCAGAGCTGGAGGCAGGACTCCAGGTGGGGTCTCACCAGAGTGGAGCAGAGGGGCAGAATCACCTCCCTCGACCTGCTGGCCACGCTGCTTTGGATGCAGCCCAGGAGACAGTTGGCCTTCTGGGCTGCAAGTGCACATTGCTGGCTCATGTCCAGCTTTTCATCCACCAGTATCCCCAAGTCCTCCTTGGCAGTGTTGCTCTTGATCACTTCATCACCCAGCCTGTACTGATACCAGTGTTTGGTATCTGATATATACTGATACCCTGCACTTGGCCTAGTTGAACCTCATGAGGTTCACATGGGCCCATTCCTTGAGTTTGTCCAAGTGCTCTGGATGGCATCCCATCCTTCAGGCACATCAACTGCACCACTCAGCTTGGTATCATCTGAAAACTTGCTGAGGGTGCACTCGATCCCACTGTCTGTCATTGATGAAGATATTAAAGAGTATTGGTCCCACTATGGACCCCTGAGGGACACCGCTTGTCACCGATCTCCATCTGGACTTTGAGCCGTTGACCACTACGCTCTGGATGTGACCATCCAACCAATTCCTCATCCACCCAACAGTCCATCCATCAAATCCATCTCTCTCCAATTTAGAGAGAAGGATGTTGTGGGCCGTGTCAAAGGCCTTACAGATGTCCAGATAGATGATGGAGAAGTTAAAATTGTCTCAGGGTCAAATCATTGTCTATATCATATCCACTTTTCTAGAAATGTATTCAACCTATTACAGTCCTTTTATTTTTATATCTGCTGCCCTCTAATTCCTTGGGGGAGGAAGAAAAATCACCCTCCACAGTTAAACCTTAGTCACTAAAAGAATACGCAACTGTATACAGAACAATAAAGGCATTCCCCACCACCACTAGACTGCCATCCAAGAGGGAGAGATAGCCAAGGACATGTCCTAGAGCATAGTTCATACGGCCTTTTTTTACCCCTAGGTACCTCCCTGGTGAAAGCACTGTGATATAAGTTACTGTTTACATCTACTACAGAATAACAAAACTTCAGGAAGGATTTCTGTAGCAAGAGAACAGTGACCTGCTGTGTCATGAAGGTGCTGGTTTCATTACCACAAGAGACAAACACCAGACAGAGGTTTCTGATCCAAAGGACAGCAAGAACTTTGAAAGAAGTGAAACAGCTACTGTAAGAAATGGCATTTGAGAGGGTCAGTGACATCTGCACAAATCCATGAAGATGGTAAGAAGAAGCTGAAGCTTAGTAGAATAAGCAAAGGGTATTTGGGGGGAACCAAACCCAGGCATGATGTTGTACAGCTGATTGCCCTAGTGTCCCTGCTTTGGATCACTGGAAGAGTGGTGTCAGAGATGGAGGCTCCAGGAAGCATGTAGCACGTGATCACAGCATCAGCAAACATTTTAAAGAAAGGGAGAAGTTGTTTAGGTTTGGATGTATGTTTTTTGTTTTTTCTCAAAGTGAAAGAAAGGAGGGGGAAAGAGAATGGTTTTATTTATGGTGACTCAGTGTCTGTGCTTCTGGATAACCTGGTGTCTGCTCCTGATGGAGGAAAAGAAGTAGAACAGGTTACGTAATTCCCCCCTTTAATGCGGAGAGTTAATTCACAGGCAGTCTGTTGAATCTAACAGGAGATATGATTGCTGTCAGCAGAAGATGGTATATGAAGCTACGGAAGCACCACTTCCCTAGAGGAGACTCCGTAAAAATGGAGAAAGGAATTGGAAAGAATGTCCAAAAGAACAATAGGAAGTGAGATTTAAGAGAGCATCATAAGATATTGTATAAAATACGTAAAACCACCAGTCTTGCAAAAACTTCCGATGGTCTGGGAAATGGCACATCAATCTTAACCTGAGACTGGACTAGAAGTTACTTAAGTTTCTGAAACAATATCTTCTGTCACAGATCTGCCAAGAACTGTTCATGTGTAAATAAGAAAGTCTTTTTATTAGCTCACTTAGTTTTTCACCCTGCCTACAAAACAGAATCATAAAAAACCACAAGGAGATCCAGGATGTTTTTCCCTCTTTATCCTTACATATTTACCATAAATAATGACATCGTGACTACTCCGTCTCCATATCAATAAACCAAGGAACAAGCAATGTTAGCACTCAAGTAGCAGGATGCACTACATTTATATGCAAACATATGTGAGGAAGGACATTATCTCAGAGGGAAAAGTTTACAAATATAGTCTGCTTACCACAGCTGAAAGAGCTTGGACTGAGATGAGAGTGAAAATAGTGAAAAAACAACAGTCGTAAGGAACTGTTATGCATCTCCAGGGCAGGATTAGAAGGCAGAACAGGAAGCATTTATGGATGAAAAAAAGAGACTTGTAAAAAAGCCCAGACATTGATCACGGGGATTTCAATTATGTTGACATTTACTGGAACACAAGTGACAAGTAAAAGCATGTTCTCAAAACACTCAAGGCTGTTGCCATATGGAGCTTTCTGCAATGTCAAGCAAACGGCAGCTCCACGGCAAAGCTGAATTCGAGGCTCTGTCTGCAAGGTGGCATGAGAAGGTGTCTGGGCTGGCACCAGATGAATGAATCCAGCGACTGGAAGCCCTATAGGTTACAGCAACACAGCAGTCCAACTGAGTTTATTATCCAGTGGCTTTAGGAGCACCTACATTTCCAGCAGTTTGTGGAGACTTGCTTTCAATTGGTGCCCACAGCTGGGTGTATTTCACAACACTGTAAATGAGAGGAACAAGTAAAATGAGAGGAACAGCTAGAAAGACACTTCAAATTATTTTCAGTTAACTAGCTGGGCAGGAACTTCAAAATACCTCAGGTCAGTGAAAGAGGATGATTAGTTGAAAAAGTGACACTGAATTTATATCATTCACTTATCCTTGCCAAATTCATCCGTGTTACTGGACATCCTCTACTTCGAGCAGACATGAAATGACTTCTAAGGAAAAAAAAAAAAGAGAAAAAAAAATGGTAATTGTTCCCAGAGAACACTGAAAGTGTTGTTCAAAGAGAGTAATCATTGGCCCTGCTCCTGTAAGTACTTTCTACCTAGCTTAGTCCTGACAATTTCAAAAGATAATTCTGCAACTCTTTTACCAGCTATCTTTACTGCTTTATTCAGCGAGCGATTCTCCCTTTAAGATCAGAGCATAGGTTGACAAATGGGGTGGGATCAAAACAAACATACAGCTAACTCTCCATACGTTATTGCTATGAGGTTATTCATCCTTCCAAGCACTCACTGAGCAGGGTCAGGCCAAAAACTTGGAACAGGGGGCAAAAAAAGAGAACACTGATTATTTTAATTTTTCAGCTTTGTACCTACATAATTAGGGGGAGGTAAAGAAACCTCTTTTTTATAGCGTTCGACTCTCAGTTTACTGCTCTTTTCCATTTGTCCTTCTGTGTATTGTCCTTCACTATGACAAGTGTTTGCATAGGACTAACCTGTACCAACAATTACATTTAAATGTTTAAAAATATTTATCAAGTGGAAAATAAGCCCCACCTTGAAAAGACGTGATGGTAGCACCAAGGGGGAAAACAAATACAAAAAAAGGGGAAAAAAAAAGTGGTTTGTTTTTATGCAAGTCCCAAGGGCAGAACCAGTGCTAAGGGGAGAGGGGGACAAGTGCTG
>NW_010565309.1:45957-82668 GCF_000687285.1 Phaethon lepturus
AGCGGCTGGGGTGGTGCATTTCTCTCCCAGACAGAGGAATGATAAGAGCGTAGACAAGAGTGTCGCTCCTCTCAAACAACTCTGGTTACCTGGATGCTGAAAAAGGCAGGAGGTTAATTTTATCACTTAGGAAAACTAACCAAAGTTTACAGTTTCTTCAACAATGCAAAGAAGGTCACTGAAAGGTTCAAGTAGGAAACATTAAATATAGATGGTACTGAGATCCTGTGCTAATGACAATAATATAAATAATTTAACTTAAACTCGTCTCATTGAAGAAACACCACTTGATCTTTTCTAAACTTTGGAGACTATTCTCTGCCAAAAATCTCATCTTTAAATATCTCTGGCTATAATCTATTTCACAAAGATGGAACCAACACACAAATACAGATACATATATACACACACACACATACATATATGTACATGCACACCAAAACTTATGAATAACCATAACACAACTCAAACCTGAAGGAATTCAGAGAAATACAGATCAATGTGCTAAGAGAAGGCTATTGACCAAAGAAGTCGGCTATTGATACAAGACTACTGATCAAAGTAGGCAAGAGGATAAATTATTCCTCAAACTCAAGTTTGTATGGGAAGAAAATTAGTGTCATTACAAGATAGATAGATACGGAAAAAAAAAAAAAGAACTGATCAAAAGTGTTTAAAGGGATAGGAGAGAATGATCTGACCCAAAGATGCACGTCAGTGTGAAAACAAGGCAGGTGTTTCAGATCTTTTCATAATCGATAAAAATAACCCACTTGCTAGACTGGAGCGGGGGTAAGCAAAGCAGAATATCCAAAAGATGTATGTACACACGTGCAAGCACTTCACATGTGGCTCATTTCACAAAGCTAGGGATGTATCAATGAAATGTTTTCAAGACCAGCTGGCCCAGATAACAGGAATCTAAGATTCATTAAAGGGTTGAACAAATGATTTCAGAGTTACTGATATTCGTGTATAGCAAGTCCCGGAATGCAGGGAAAATTACAGAAGAATGGAAAACTGTAAGTCTTTTACAAAAAGGGCACCACAAAGCTCAAGGTCACCTTGCATCAGTCCCAGGCATAGTGATGGAACAGATGACATAGGATGGTATTAATGACGAACTAAAGAAAAACTAGCAAGTTTGAAAGATAAACAGTACCAGTCACTATGATTTTACAGAAAAATGGTCACATAAAAAACAAACCTGATTTCAATTTTTGAGGGAAAATTACATATTTGATTGATAAAGGCAATTGTGCTTTTTCACACTGAGACTTTTGTAAAATATAAGCCATTTGTCTTAGCAGTATTACTAAACAGAAATACCTCATCAGGGATATATATTAACAAATTGACAGAATTATGTATCCAAAAAGAGTCATCATTGATTAGGGAAGGAAACATACTGGCATTTCTCCAGGAGATCTAACGTTCAACATTACCAACAGCAGTTTGATAGTACAAACTGCATACTGTTGATAAAGTTTACTGATATGATAAGACGACTGATGAAATATTAAATTATGTGAAGGTCTGAATGGTCATAGAGAATATTTGGTACTTTGATCCAGCGAAACACAACTATATATCACAGAATCATTGAACTCTCATTGCAGGACATGTCTGGAGGTCATCTACCCCAGTTTCCTGCCCAAAGCCCAGCGACCTTCTACACAAGTTCAGGTCAGCTGTAGTTTTTTCTGGCCAGTCCATCCCCTCCAAGGACAGAACATACGCCAGTGCCGCACAGCCCTCTGAATGAAAGACTCCTTCCTAATATCATGGCTAGTAAATCTCCCAAAATGTGAGGCCTCCAAGCATCTTGGCAGCCTTCCACTGATGCCAGCCAATCTCTTAACAGTTCTTTTGAATAAGGAAGCCCAAAACTGCATGCAACCTTCCAGTACAACTAGTGTGGAGCAGAGAAGAAAAACGACTTGTCTCAGTCTGATAATTTTACTTTTCCTACTTGTCAGGGCCATGAGCACTACAAGTCCTCACTGTCCCTGCCCAGACTTAATGTTTTATGTTATTATTTTGCCCCTGGTGTGGCAATGTATGTGTTTTATTGAAATCCATTACGTTTCTGTTGACCCAGTCCTTAAGATTGTCTTGACTGAAGTTCTGCCATTCACCGGTAAAACCTCCTAATTTAATGCTGTGTTTAAACTTTCTTTTAATATTCTCTTTAAATTTCCCAATAAATTTTATCCTCCAGACTGTTGATAAAGTTTTTCAATACTAGGGGCTTCAGTAGTTATCCTTGATGCACAGTATTTACCCACTCATTACTAGACACCAAGTCATCATCCAAACCTGGAAGTCCAGGCAGTTTCAACCTACCTAAAACAGCCTGTTCTTCCCATCCATATGTTCCTCAGCTGCTAAATGAGAATGTTGGGAGAGGCAGTATCAAAAGCTTTACTGCAGTCAAGACAAGTTTCATCTATTCTTCCCTGCTCATCCACATCAAAAGCCATTATAGAAGACAGCCCTGCTAGTCAAGCATGTTTTTCCCTTGGTAAATTGGGTAGATAATTTCTTACTGCCTTTTTATCCCTCGTGTGCTTGGAAGTTAATTCAAAGATGACACACTCCATTATATTTCCATGGACTGGGATAACATTCACCCACATATAGTTCCCAAGTCCACTTTAACTTTCTGAAAGATGAGTGTAACATTCATTTTTTTCCAGTCATCATGGACCTCCCCTAGTTGCCATTATTTTTTTTACAGGTAACAGGAAAACACCTTGCAATCACAGCAATGAGGAGTCAACACAAGAAAGAACTATGTCCTAGACCACAAAGCATTTAGCTATAGTCAGAGTTTGGGAAAAAAAAAAAATTTAAAAAAATCATGATTTCTCTTGCTAAGGCAAGAAGGATGTAGAAAAGGATAGCAGTAAGAAAGTAAGAAAGAAGAAAGAAAATATGACACTGTCTGTATATGGAACATTTTTCAAAAGTATTTTGGAATACACTATATATTTCTGCTAGTCCTACTGTAAAGGGGTGCTGAAACCAGGACAGGGATTTTTGGAAATATTAGAGAATGCAATAGCAATCCACAAGAATGACTGGGAATGAAAGCAAATGCCTTGCAGTCAGAGTTTTAATGTTTAGTTTATTTCAAAGACAATGTAGAGAGTTCTATGTTCTGTGATTACAGTACACATGGGCCTTTAGAGAGGGAAGACTGGGGGGATTAACTTCTCTACATTTCCATGAAAGGTGTAACAAGAGCCACTGGATGAAAGCTTTTCTGGGTGACATTATTTAATCAAGTTCATGATACTTGGCTCAGTATATAAGTAACTGGGTTAAATATAAGGCATCCACAGATTAGAGAAGATGATAGAATGGCCCCTTTTGCCCTTTTACTCGAAGAATCTTAAATTTTATGGTGGTACCAAAATTATTCTGAGAATGTTAAATATAATACAGCCAGTACATCTATATCAGAATATCAAGTGTAAATCTTCCGATACTTCTTTCAGAACATCTGACCTACAGAACAGAAAGCCAAATGAAGTGTAAAATAGAAGAACTTTCCCCTACAATAAATTAAAAACATATAATTTTTCATGTGGAAAGGCACTCACACTGTGACCAAAGTACTGAAAAATGTAATGTAATATACAACTTAAAAAAACAGACTTGTGCCTTCAGGTCAATGTGCAGCTGTAGACAAGAACAAAAACAATGCTTTGTTGCATTAGGGGAGCAATAAAAAAAAAATCATTAAGTTGTTCATGTAATAAGGATTAGGATTGGGTATCAGTATATACCGGTGGTCAAGTAGATACCCACCCACATTGAAGCACAAAAAGCTCTTAAAATTTTAATTACTCCCTATTTGAACAACAGATCACACACAGAGTTACCAAAGGAAAAACAGAAAAAGAAGTCCTTTTGTTAGCAATGAGATAACAAAGCAGGTTTCTGTAAAGCAGAAACCTCTGCTGCCTTAAATCTTTGATAATGCTTGAGACATTTCCCAAGGCAACAAGAATTAGTGATGGTTGAATCAATTTTGGCAAGTATCAGTCCAAATCAAAATGACAAATATATAGAGAAGTTTAACGTTTCAGGTTTTTCCTGCTCTTTTCAAGTGACCTCAGATTTTCAAGGCGCTAATGAGATCTCAAAGGAGAGTGATGCAAGCTCCCCAGAAACTGTCTGTTAAAGAAATACTGACAAAGGGGCAGATATCCCAAAATACTTTTTCCTTATACCAGACTCGGCTCAGCTAGCCAGCCAATGCTTCTGTAGTTTTTGGATAGCATGCCAAATAGGGGACAAAATTAAGGGACACGGAAAAGTGGAGAGTATCGCTGGAATGCGATTCCTGGGAAGAGGAGCGGAGGGAGTATTAAAAAAGGACAAGAGAAGGCGAAGCAGAAGACGTTGAGGTTAAATCACAACGTATAAAGCTGTAAGAAACATGGTTTCACTCACTTTGCCTTTCAAAGAACTCCTTGTTTTTCTAAAAGTGCCCGCTGTAACCCCAACGCCAGGTTAGCTTTTGAGTTGTAAGTCTCAGTTGGCCCTGTTCTTGCGTGGCGTGGTTGCCAGGCAGGCATAAAGGCGGAAGGCTTGAACGGGAGGACAGACACGTCTCTGTCCCCTCACATGGACAACGAAACAGAGTAAAGACGATAGCTGGGTTAGAGAACAGTGGAAGGGGCCAGGTTCAGTCCCGTTAGCCAGCGGGACTGTGAGAATAATGCAGGGACAGTAAGATGCCCATACATTTAGAGCTTTTTAAAGCCCCCCATGCTTCTTCTAGACCACACATCCGATTTACATACGCAGCACAGTCCCCATTCAAAGACCGTGAGCTAAATTTGAGCCAAACTGCTTTGTTTTCCTACTTGCCTTGCACCACTGAAATTTCCCTTGCAGTAAATTACTGTGAATAAACAAGAAGTGTCTTAGAAATTAGCATCTGACTGCCCTCAAATTAAACCCATGCTTTCGCCTCAGAGAGCTCAGTCCAGGAACAAGAAAATACTATCAGTTTTAGTAGAATACTTTACTAGAAAGATGACACACAATTTAGAATCGATTCCCTAATGGCAGAAAGATTGACAGATAATTGTATAATGAAATTCTGGGAAAAAAATCAGTAAGTGCATTTCTCCGTATTCATTTTCCCAGTGTATTATTCACCTCGCTTTAGCTAATACTAAACCCACAAACCCAGGTGGGGAAAACTGGCATCACTCCACTGCAAAATGTTTCTTCCCTTCTCGTGACTTAAACATGAAATAAATTAGAAACAAACAACAACATTCACAGCACAGAGGACACTACTGTGACTGGCAAGCCTTCTGGCGGGCTTAGCACAGTCATGGCTGTACTAGAGCAAAGTCTGAGTAGGTGAAATGTGCCACTGGACTCCAACCAACAAAGCACAGGTGTCCAGTGCCTGAATAATCCCCTCTGGCCTCCAGCTGACAATCAAGAACTACCCAGGTTTCTTGTAGGTTTCTCTCTCTTACCAGCCATCCCTTTGCAGATATCTCAGGTACCTTTGGCACCCAGTGCACAGTGAGATACCTGGCATGAAGGGAGCTGAAAGAAGAGCAGTTGTAACGATTAGGGGACCCAAACAGCATTAGTCCCTTATTTAATGATATAGAAACACCATTGAAAAAAATATAAAGATGTTCATCCTGGAAAAAAAGCAAGTCAATAGCCTTGTAAAAAGGGAGAAACTCCTATTTGGGAAAAAAAAAAAAAAAAAAAAAGAAGTAGAGGATGACCTGGATGAGGATGAGAAAGACACATGTTTATTCACACAAACACACACAGTTCACAAAGCCATTGCAGGACAATACTATGTGGTACCTGATCCTGTCTAATAGCCAAAATAGTAAAGAAAGTTCTGGATTGCATGCGAAAGTCATCCTATGACAAAAAACAGGGAAATCACTTTTCTTAATTTAATAGGGACTCCTAAACTTCAAAGTATATTACCAGTGAAATACACATTAATTTTAATATATTATTTGAATGTATTATCAAACATTGCTAACTTTGATGGAAAATTAAAAAACAACAGCAAATATTTTGAGGACAAAAAAGCTGTTAAAAAATTGTATTCTAATACCTCCAGACCAAAGAATAGTGAACATAATATTTAAAAAAAGAAAAAAGGTTGGGAAGAAAAATTGCAAATATGTATAATCTTTAGTAACTTAGAGAACTAGTGTCTGTAAATATCTTGAAAGTAGCATAAGAAAGTTAATCACTGTACCAGACAAGGGTGGCTGGCCTAGACATGAGGAGTACAACACCAAGAACCAAACAGGAAAATTAACATCCTGTAGAAGACAGAACAACCTTTTTCCGTCATTAATACTCAGGTGACTGCAAAAATTACCTAGATTTTTCTATTAAGTGCAAAATAAAGATCTGAATTTCCTATCCTGGTCTTCTACAAAATGTCACTTTCTGTTGTCCAAGCGTCTTTATATTCTATCTGAGCAAGAATTTCCTGTATTAAGATGTGCCTATGTTTTATATGTCAACTTTTGCCGTGCAATATCTGGTTTCTGAATATCCCATAATTTATAGTTCCCTTTGCAGCACGATAATGGGCTGTAATTCCCCTTCACTACAGGAAACTGTCGTTATGTTCCCTTGTGTCACTCTTTTACAGCTCACACATTAGCCTACGTTTAGGAGAAGCTGCACCTAGAAGCAGCTTGTGATTCCCTACAAGTTATTCTCTCTCCCCTCCTGAAGTCCCTGCTCCCAGAAAAGAAGCAGCCCCAGAGCTTGCTTAAACTGGTATATTTTAGCTCAAAACCCAGTCCTTGCACCCAGGAAGTGGGCAGTAACCAGATCCTGTGTAAGAAATCTCCTTTCATGCCCTCCTCTCCCTCCCCCCAGGAGGACTCTAACTTGCCTCTGATCCTTCATTTATGAAATTGGCTTGTGGCATCTCCTCTGGTTATATTTTTCAAGAAATTGTAAGATTATTTCAAATGTGTTTCTAAAAAGACCTTTCCACAGTTAGACATTCATGATTTAAGATTTCAGGTAACATTACAGATAACACCATGGCCAAGGTGTTCCTATCCTCGGGGTCTGAGATCAGAGCTCAGTAAGTTCCCATACATTCTTCTAGGGCATTGTCATCATCTATTCCTTCACAAATAGCCATAACACTGTCATCATTCATCAACCATTTCAAATATACCACTACAGCACTAACAACTGTATGTTTTGTTTTGGTTTTTTTGCCTCTCAAATATTTTTATCTTGCTAATTTATTCCCCTTTGCACACAGAACTTCAGTCATTTCCCTTTTTAATGCTTGAGTGACTCAGATATTTGATAGTATATACCACCCAGACTATGTTGAGTTCACACTTCAATTATTTTCATAAAGTCTATTTACAGGCCAATGTTTGCTGAAGTTTGTAATAAGACAGATAGATAGAGTATTCCATTACGAGCCTGGGTACAATTTAAAACATTCTGATGTCAGATAGTTGCAGGTAACATGAGTAAGTATTATAGCAGATTTGGATAGATTATTGACAAACACTGTCTGTGAAAATATACAGAGAAAAATAGCTAATTTGTGCAAAACATATGCATACTTTGTGAACTTCTACCTTGGTTTTGAATTGGGTGTAGAAAGAGACTTTTACCTTGGTATGCAACAGTATCTTCTGCAAAATGCCAAATCCTATTTACAAAACTGATTTCATCCTTTTTTTCTTCAGCTTTTTCCTTCTACTTCTACAGTTACCTGTGAATTCTTTCTGTAGTTTATATTTTCTGTTGTCTCTTGCTTGTTTGAAGCATGGATTTGAATCAAACAAGGTGGAAAGGGGAAGTACCTCTCTCTTTTTAGATAAAAAGGATGAAGGTGAAGGGAATATTTTCTGAATTCTATTTGCTACAGACTAATTCAGAGTCTACAAAATTTCAAAGGAAACCTCGAGCAGAGCCCCTTTGACATAAGCACCAAAATAACAAGAAAATACCCCATAAGTTAGGATATGCAGCTTGAACAGGTAGACTGGATTAGGACCTAACACTTGGTCTTTTAGGCAAACTATTCCTTATTTATATATTTGTGAATTGAGGGCAAGTCAAAGTAAGAATAAAAGTTAACTAGCATATGCAGAATATTTTCTACATTTGTACAAGCCAGCCTTCATTTTCTTTGCACAAAAGGAAAAAAAAAAGCATATACTTACTTCATTTGAAAGGTTTTTTGTTCTTTTTTGGCCTAAGAATACATCTGTCTTTTGAGAAAACCTTCTAAATGTAAGAATTCACCATAAGTTTAATTTCCAGCTTGGTTTTACCAATAATGCTCAGACTTGCCACCAGCATTCTTTGCTTCCTCCAAATTCTGAAGCAAGAGAAAGCACTGGTGCCTTTTTAATTTCTATTAAACATCTTTAGACTCAGTTAAAACTGTGGGCTTGGGGTTCGTTTTGCAGAGTTTTAAATAACTAAGTAACTGCCCGCTGGCAAAATGCAATATAAGCATGCCTGCTATCAGTGAATGGTCTTGTATAAAATACCCAACAACTTCACATAGATAGGCTTTGCTGTATGAAGCGTCAGAACCTCCTTGTTCTTCCAGAAGAGTCTGACCTCATTAACCTACACAACATAGCTAAAGATATAGGAAAATATACAACGTTTCTGAAGAGTGGAATGAAAAAATTAAATTCTCTGAAGAAATGTAATGTTAACAGTTGTCTGATTAAGTGGACAAAATGTACATTTAAAAAGTGTGTCGGGCTTAAGCAAAATAAGCTATCAATTAATTTTGTTCAGTCTTCATACTTAAAGCCATCTACTGCACATGTTTAAAAAAATAGTCCTGTTAAACAGGATACAGAGCTATTTAAACAGAAATACTGTTAATACTGGGATCCAAGATAAGAGGATCAGGCTCAAACTTGTCTGGTTATGGCACGTGCTTTGACTGAAAAACTATTTGCATGTCTCAGTGCAAACCTCTGGTACCCAGAATGAAAGGATTCTCAGTGTTTGTCCAACACAATCCAACAACTGGATTTCAGTTTCATCGAAAAGCACAAAGGGATTTTTTTTTTTTTATTTAGGGGGATTTTGTTGCTTTGTTTTTTAAAAAAATTCAGGACTTTATTTTTAATAAAGTTTTCTGTCATTGATCTATTCATAAATTTAAAACATTCCATAGAGAAGATTTTCTTAAAACCTTTCAAGAAGTTGTTCTCATAGAATGGCTTTCCATAATTAACGAATTTTATCATAACATTAACAAAACCAAAGAATTTATCCATTATCCATTATCCATCTATGGGCAACTGGCCCACAGGAAAAGCATTAGTACAGATTGTGGCCTGATTCCCAAGAAGGAATCAAGATGCCTTATGCCTGTATCCAATTTGGACAGCCACCACAGAGGCAGCAGTGTCAGCCAAAGAGAAGAATACACAATCTGTAAATGACAGATTGCATAATGACCTGAAGCAATAATTGGTGTCCAGGTACCCCGATAGGATAGATTCAATTTCTCAAAGTTCCTTTTTATCTTTCAGCTCACACACAAGAACATGATGTGCAGCGGAGGACTTGGCATTGACTGAAGAAGAAAAGAGGATTTCCAGCTGGATCCATGAAACGCTTCCTTTCATCAAGGAGCACAGTGTGGTTAATGTCAGTAGAAGTGTTCAAACTGATTAGCAAAGGTCTGACTTCCCCTTGCAACAAATACGTGAAGAGCATCCACTGTACAGCAATACCCAGCTACCCAGTAACATCTCTGAATAACAAATTTGTGGCATAAAATATGAAGCTGAGGGGAAAGGAAATGTGTCAAAACAACCAACAATTTTGTAGGGAAATTATACTCCCAAACCTCTACAGATGTTACCACTAAATGACCAGTTAAACCATCTGTTTTCCTGAAAATAAAGTTTTACTGTAGGATCAAACATATCCCAGCAAAATGCAGTTAAAGTGGCCAACCTCCAGCTGCACAAAGGTGAAAAAGTTTTTTGAAGACTAACCATAACCTACATAGGAAGATTTTGAAAAAGACAGAGACGTTGTAAGTAAAAATAACTGGTTAAGTGTCAAAGCCCTAATAAAACCCAATCATATTAACGGTGAGAAAGCTTCGGAGAAAGGATAGACAGACAAACTCTGCAAGTGGCGTGGGGATCAATGCCTGTGCCAGTGTCCGTGCTTCAGCTGAGTATCCGTTGCAATCTGAGGGCAGTACCCACACAGAGAGGAAATGAAAGAGGTGGAGAGGAAACATATGCAAAGCTGGTCACCCACCACGTACTTGAAAGCCTTCTTAGGACTGACTTATCACATTGTATTGGGAAGAGTATGCTTGCTGGGGACATCAGTAGAGAGACTGTGCTCTAGAGACAGCTATAAAAACTTTTTTTCTCATAACAGTGGAAAAAGTTGAGATCGGGTGGGGGACGGGGAGATAAATGGTACAAATAGCTAAGAGAGTTGGCTCACATCCTCCTGAACTCTTGCCATAAACAATGTCTGGGAATGGCCAGAGGCTCCTCCAGGATAGGAGCTGTGCTTGTTCCAATGGCAGAAAACTGGAATTTCCAGCACAAGCCCTGTGTGAATTACAACAAGGTCAAGATGTCCAAACCTGCACTTTTCTGAACATCCAGGGAGAACAAAACTGAAATGCCCACATCATTATTATTGTCCCAAATCTTCAGTGAACTTCAGAGAAAACTGACTTGGCAGATCTGACAACTGGTCTCAGAATCGTCCAGGAAAGGGTGCTGGGTGGGGGAGAAATATAACATCATTTTTAAGCAACCCATTTTTTCCTCTATTGTTCAGTGTAGCGCATTGTGTGTCCTACCACCTTGCAGAATCAGTGGTAACATCAAAGTGACAGATAAGTTTACTTTTAAATATAGGATTTGAAAATAACAGGAATACAGGAACAGCTTAAAAAGTGTGTTTTGAAAATCTTCAGTGAATGTCCCCAGTAATTACCATGCAGATGATGGGAGAATTGTTTTTATAAAAACATTCTGCGTGCTTTTTATTAAAATTACATCAAAGTGATATAAATAATAGCTTCTTCTCATTTTATGAAAATAAAGGATATGCTTAAAACTCCAGATACACACCAGGAACACTGAGAACACTAATAGCATTTGGATTTTATAATGATGAATTAACAAGTAAACAGGAAACCATCATTTTGAAAGTCTCATGAGGCAGATAAGGAATGAGAAAGTTCTGGCCCAACATATATCTCTTCACATATTTCTATGCATACCTAATAAATACACTTTACATAAACACATATATGTTTGAGCACACACATATGTAAAAAGACTTAGAGAAACAATCTCCAGATTAGCTTAAATAAAAAATACAAACAATTTTAAGTTAATACAGTACTAGGGTAGCACAGTTAAGCTTTCAAAATTTAAAAAGTGTCCAAGTAAGTTTGCACAGGAAACCTTACATTTTTCTTCTCTCTGCTACATGCCAAGGCAATGTTTCATTCAAGTATCATACGCTTATTTCCCCCCAGAGAGCCTCTGTCTATTTAATGCACAGGATGGACTGTTCTCAATGAAAAAACACTTAATGAAAATAGATCAAAATACTTAAATGTTTAAATATGTACTGTCATGGCTTATTTACATGGTACTATCAAAAATCTGTTCTGAGGACAGAATAAGTTTCATAAGGACTTATTTCCATGGAGTTCATCCACATAAAATGTATTTTACAATAAACGGTTATTAGTCAAACAATAATAAAAAAAAAGATGTTACCAATGAATAATTAGCAAAATAAAAGTGTGGATTACAACTCACAACCAAGTCACAAAAGCCATCTTCTCTCCCCCAGCAGTTCCCCGTCCCTCACTTTTATCCGCCACAGAGGCGGAAGGTATTCCGCGGGGAGCAGCTGCTTTTATGACAGAGCCCTGATTCACCCTCTGAGCACTGGACACCCTTGGAAAAAATGGAAAAAATTATTAGCGCTCCTGCAGTTCAGAACCGCGTAACTGTGTGCGCACACGCATACACGTAACTCCACCAGAAGCTGTATAATGGCAGCATTCAGCTGCCTTGATTCCAGGTTTCCTGGTCTCCTCCTGCCCCACTGCCTCCTTGCTTCCTCGCGACAACCGACACCCATCTTGCCATTTACACAAGGCTCCTTTCCCCCCCAGCATGGTCTCCTTCGCTCTTTTCTACTATTAGTATGTCCTTTGGTCAAGAGTTTCAGGTCCCACGCCCAACGTCACAGCAGCTCCTGGTCATGGTGAGGACTGATGGGTCCCACACCGCCTCCAGAGGGACATGTTCAGCCTGGCTCTGCTGATGGGACGTGGGTGCTGGCAGGGAGTTGGAAGCACACACAGCACACTCAACATCATCGCTGGAGAAATTAACTGCCAGCTGTCACAAGTCTGACCATCTGCAAACAGGTTTTCAAAGGCGCAACCATGGGTACATTTATAAAGGAACAACCACAGGAATCACCTTCCATGCCACAAACACCCTCTACTATCCTTGCTCCCGTATAGGACAGGTAAAAAAAATGCATATTTTTATAAGTGAAAATGGAGACAATCTTACAGATGTTTCCGATTTATTTTTAGTCTATTTGCTTTTATTACCCACTACCATTCCTTCCCCTCTTCCACCTTCCTGTCACCCCCAAAAAAAGAAGCCAAACATTTAGTATTAACAAATTAAACTCTGGAGAAATTATAAGGCACTGAAAACAGTGTTTTATAATGGAAATTGCCAGGCAGCCCTAGCTATAGCCACTTCTACTTGAGCCGCCTGTAATAACTAACTGCGATGAATTAGGGTAAGGAGAAGGCATTCAGACTCCACTGTGGCAGGAGCAGTTGGCTTTGGCTGCGCAGCATTTGGGAAACGCATTAGTCGAGAAGTTCCAGCCCTGTGGTTTGTGGAGCACTTGCCTGTGGTCCACAAAGAACTGCTTGGTTACGTGACGCTGGATCTCCACATTTCCAACTGCTAAATTGCATTAAAAGACGGATTGGGTTTCCTAATATTTGTCTCAGTGTACACAGGCCACCGCAGAAAGACATATTAGTGTAATTGTTTGGAGGAAGGGAAAGTTGGTGTCCTCACAGATGAAAGAGAAGCACGTCTGCAAGATGAGCCCTCTTAGAGAATTCATTCTGCGCTGTGAAACGGTAAGGAGCCTTGCCTTAGACCATTAAATTCACAGGTATTTGTAGAATACTTACAGATGAGGAATCCTTTCCCATATCCTCCGGCCTCCCCCTTGCCTGCAACCGTTTTTTTACTGTATCAGTGGGGACAGAGCAGAGTGATCCCCCGTGAGCCCAAGGCCTTACTGATTTCTGTGGGAGTCCTCCCCATATGCACTGAGAAAGCTGCTTCTATCTTTCTCCACTGCAATAGAAATAAAAGCTCCATTAGGGTCTTGCTCAACCTCTCCAAGAGAAAAAAAAAAAAAAAATTGCGCCAAAGGAAGTGAGTCCCTCCTTCACATCATTTCGACTATCCAGCAACTGCAATACAGGCGTTTTATCGTAAACATAGACGAGAGAGAAAGGGAAACAAAAAAGCAGAACTAGCTATTATCTCATCCACATCAAGCACAGAAGAGAACCATACCGGGCAGAGCTGAGGCAGCGAGGCAGACAAACAAAGGAGCAGTAACTCCTTGCGTTGTTTCATACAGAGAACTATGCACAAACGTGCTACAAAGTTAGGGCTTCTCAAACCAGGATGAAATAGCACGAAATGATTTGCTGTCATTTACAACACCTCTGCCTTTGCCGTACACCTTGCAATTTCTATACGAATAACTCTCATCTACATCACTGCTGGTCCAAGGTACAGTGGGCCTCTTCCTGTTCAGAGGATCATTTTGTTTGCAAACATGGAGAATGATAAGGGGGATCTGTGATCTTCCTCTTTGAAACATATCTGCCAGGGACAGTCAGAAAAAGAAAACAGGAAGAGAAAATAGCCATCAGTGCAATGGGGCTGAATGAGCCTAAGAAAATTTTAATAGTTGACATTGCCCAAGTGGGAAAAAATCCCCAAACATACATCTACACACACACACATAGAAATTTAATTCAAAATATCTATATTAACACTTCGATATTTTTAAAACACATATATATGCACACATTCATGCACAAGCTTATATGTACATACATACACAGTGAAAATTTCAGTGACAACTGTAATTTTGGATGCATCGTTATTATCACACATTACATATGGTATCATAATTTACCTTAAAATTAAACTTAGAATCAAATTCCTGTAACTGAATTCATTCCAACATCTCAATATTTATCAAATACTCTTTTTAGAAATAATTATTGAAGAGATCATAGTGTGAGTGTACATTTCTATCACTAAAGAAAAAAAAGACTTCCTACTGAGAGGATTAAAACATGTTTATACCAGGAAGCCTTCTGGTTAAAAACTGTGAGCAAGCAGTTCCTAATTTTTTACTCAATAATTCAAGAATAATATATTCAATTGCCTGACAGTGGATAAGAAACTTATTAACACGTTCTGAATCCCAGAAAAAAACATTAAGAAGATCACACAGGAAGAGACAAACATCCAAAATCTGTCAACCCAGAAAAAAGCAGAGTGTGGTCAGATGGTTAATCACAAATCAAACGCCCAGTATTGGTATTTCAGACAGGGACGTGCTACCCATTGAATTCAGGGAGAGGGTTACTCAGCGGTAAAATGTTTCTCATTTTCAGCTAAAAACCATCTTAAGGGGCATATGGGAATCAAAAATAAAAATAACATGCTATTTTATTTCAATAAAATCACCATCTGCTTGCCAGCTACAAACCAGAAATCCTTCAACATTTACATGAGTTGCATAGGAGCAAGCTGGTTTTTCTCCTTTACATGGCATTAGAAACATCTAATTTCAGACCCTTGCCTGCAGCACTAAGTACTCTACTTTAGTCAGTGGAGACAATCTGCATTTTCAGTCATTCTGAAAAATCTTCTGTCAACTGCAGAGAAAACCTTGTGTGACTAGATTTATAACTAACTCAGTTGTCCCAGTTTGGGTGGGATGAAACCAAAGTCAAGATTGCATGGTAAGGTTTCCAGTTTTTTGAATTCTCAATAAACTTGAGTTCTAACTGAAGGATGAAAAGAACAATCCCAACTGTTGGATTTTGGTGTTTAGTTTTTGTTGGTTTTTTTTTTAATTTGTCAACATAAAACAATGATACACTCTTCACAAAGAGTTTACCTCAGCCACATATTTCCTTCAATGTCTCAAAAGGTTTTGGAATGGTCTCATATCTTTTCCCCCTTGTAGATGGTTACTCTACAATGTAGCCTGGTGATATCTAACTAAATGTTATATTTCAACAAGACCATCTTTGATACAAAAAAGGAATCCCAGCCTTTCAGTAGCCTGTCTTGACCCAGCATCTTAGAGCAGAATATGGTACCATTAGTCATATTTTATTTCAGGCCAGCTTGCGTGTCTTTCTGTGATAGATCCTCTAGAAATTACAGGGCATAACTGAGAAATCATTTGATTAAATAACCATATGATAAGCCATAACACATACTGGTCAGTGTAGGTAAGGCTGGTGGGACCCAGTTGGATTGACAGACAAACCAATGACTTCACATCAGCTCCAGTCCTAAATGACTGCTTCAGAGGACAACAGCCACGATGTTCATTTACTGGAGCTGAGTAAAAAAGGCTGAGTCTGTCAACAACAATGGGATAACAAACGAAACTGGAAGGAATTTAATTCTGCTGGATCTGGCAGAAATATTTTATAAAGAAATAAGGATTCATGTTAATTTTTGCTTAAAGATGTTTCAAGTTTGACAGCAGCCACTTTCTTAATCACTGAATGAACAACTTAGAATTCACTCATTATTCACTCATAACACTCCTAGTCTCAAAGGCAAATTTGCAACAGCAGGTACTGGGAGATGACTTACCCAATGGCATTCTTTAAAGCCCTTTAGAACAATGAGCTCTAGCCATGAGTTATACATGTCTCCCCAACTACTGGGAATAGGATTGGCTAGGGATATTGCAGGGTCTACACAGATCACGGGTTGGACACATGTCCGTCTACCAAGACTTGGGCATAACAGGGTACTGGCCTTGGTATGGGAAAGTGGCCTGGATCAAACCTTCTCAACATTTTCTGCCCATTCCTTCCACTAACAGAATTCTTAATGCTTCTCTGTACAGCGATATTCAAGTTGCATGCAAAGTCGTTCCCTGTCTACTTGAGCTTTCAAAGGACCCCATCAATAGGTGTAGCAAGAAAATGCAAGGCAAGATGGGTGCTTGAGATCCTTAGATTTATAACTATAGTATGTTTCCATAGAAACAATAGCTAAAGTGGAAGGAGGGAAAAAAAAAATTAACCTGTTCTCATGTCCAACTTTACTTAAACTAATCAAATCTAGGCTAAAATAAAAAAATTGTGTGGTGGGAGGGGACAAATTCCATTGAAAATAAAAATTTTTAATTCAAATTAAAAAGAAATATTAAAAGAAACTACTGACACAAACAACAATGTTTTAAACTATCCCTTTGCAGATGTCTTTCAGTGGTTCTGTGGAAAGAAGTAGAAACCACGGAACTGGTTAGTCATCATGATCATAAAGATTTTTCAAGGTAGTTCCAGTTGTTTATTGTAACTGCTTTAATGAAAGGAAGCTCAAAAACATTCACTGATGCCCAAGACTGGAGTGAAACTTTAAAATCCATCCTGACTTTTTAAGGACTGGGTTTGCCATTCCCAGAGACAGGCAGACAGACAGAGACTCTGAGAAGTGGCAAATGGAGAAAGAAACGAAAACACAAAAACATACTACTTTCTATGTGAGAAGACATAAGGGAGCTTCCTTATTTTGGTCACTTCCTCTTACCTCTTTCTCACCAACACACACACACATATGCACAGTATACACACCCCCACAGACAGCTCCTGAGCCTGTAATCCTCTGCTGAAAATCTTTGTCGCTGCTTTAATGAGCTGAATTCTCTTTGGAATGAAAAAGATTAAATAAAAATTCCAACACAACAGAGCAGGCAAGCCTAAGGCAGGAATGAACGGACAGGGCAGGATAAATAAATAGAAATGCAGAAGCAGTGTCAGATCAAAACTTTCATCACAATATAGTCCTTGCATGTCTCTGTTTCCAGCTGCCCATTAAATCAATTGAGTTCTTCTTGGGTTCAAATATCTCTTAGAGACTGACCTGTGAGGTTAGGGTTTAAAGGCTGACAAAAGAGGAAATCTCATGACTAGAAGCCCTATCACAGAAGTCTTCACTTTATTTGCTCACAAAAGAGGAAGACAGAGAAGAAACAAACACCAAAGTATTTCAGGAACAGATTCAAAAAGAAAAGAGTACTAAAATAAGATTAATGCTACAGCTTATTTAAATGTTGAGTGTTTGGAAAACACTGTATTGCCTAGCACCATACAACACAGAGGAATTTAGGAACAGTTGATTCTGTTTAATCAGGATTACATGACCTTTTCAGTCTTATGTTTTATAATTCTTTAGTTCGTGACTGGGACCATTTGTTGCTTTTGTAGTGCCAGTAGGGAAGGTGCTGCAGCACTACAAATAGCAATAATGAGATCGTGACTCCGACTAATCTGATCTGGGCTATCAAATCTAGTCCTGCAGCACAGAATGTAACCATATAGCAGAATTTTAGACCATCCCACACCTTCACTTCACCAAAAACACACACCATCCACCCAATAATAAGCTTAAAGTTTTTCACAAACAAAACAAGAAAACTCAAGAAAAGAAATTATGTCACGCGAAAGGGGAAAGATTCCTGCAGTGGCAGGAAATTACTCTGGTGAAAATGCCTAGAGATCAAGAGAATCCATGCATTGCAGCTGCAGCACTCAGACTGAAGGTTTGAGACTCTGCTCCTACAAGAAAAAGACAATGGGCTGCCTGGAAGCTTCCCACCAGCTGGACCAGAGGCTCAAATAACTCCAAGCACTGGGAAGTGCCCAAAAAAACAAAAATCCCCAAGCAATGATTCTTGTCTGTTTGAGGGAAAATCTTTTCTAGCCATTAGTTTAACACCGGGTACATGAGGAAGACCCGGTGTTATATCGGTGAATCATCTGAGATTGAAAGTGAAGTAAATAAAGAAAATATCCAGAAGACAACATCAGCAATTAGCAAAACAGGGCAGGAAGTAGATGGCTACTGAAAACCATAACAAGAGTCAGTGTCTGCATGCAAATACAATCAGCTAATGCTAAATCTGCTTCCACGCCTCCGTTGAGAGCATGGATAAATCCAAACACCCAAAGTCTTAAACAGGTTATAGAGGTGACTATGGAAAATTGTGTTATCTGTTCATATAATCACTTCCATGTGATGAGCAATCACCTAGTGTTACTTGTGGTATGTGATTATTATTCATATTTTAAAGGCCATATAAATGATCATATGGCTGGCGGAGGAGAAATCCAAACAATCTTTCACCTCTCTAGATTCAATGATCCTGCCTCTGAATCCAAATAATTCTTAGGTCATGAGAAACACTGCTTTAATCTGTAATTTAGGCCATAAGAGAAAATATCAAAGAAATTGCCTTTAAGATTTGCAGAAGTTTCCTTTTCGTTAAAAAAAAAACAAAAAAAAAAAAACAAAACTTGAGAGGCATATTAACATACTCAAGAGTCAAGTCCTCACAAAGTCCTTGGTCTCACCTAAAAATAAAAAGTAACAGACAAAACCATTTTTTCCATGACAAAGTTGCAGGAGATGAATTGAAGAATGTGATTTCAAACTTTTAGTTATCTGCATGCAACCTCCATCCAGATCCTTCAGATGCATCTGAAAACAAGTTTAAAATTACTGGTATGTATAACCAAGAGTGCTGTTCAGAGGGGTAAAAAACTTCCAACTCCAAAACACAGGCTGCTAAGCCTATGGAGAAAAAACCAAAGAATGTAAACAAAGGGGGAAAGACAACACAAGACTAAGTAAAAAAACCCTATGACAAAGGTGCTTGTGCTGGACAGGATAAAAGCAGTACAGATGACACATAAGAGAAGCATGGATTTATACATGTTGCAGTTAGATTTAGGGAAAAGTTTTCTAATTAAAAGGACAGTGAAGTATTGGAATAGACTCTGCACTCTAGATCTTAAGTGGTTGCATCTACAAGTGTAAACATCTGTTAACTTGTTTAAAAATCAACTTAATTAAATCAGCACAAATCCCTGCGCGGCATTTCATTGAGTTAGTTAAACTAAAATCATAGACTCCTTGGACTGGAAGAGATCTCAAGAGGTTACCTAGTCCATTCCCTGTCCACAGGCAGGATCAGCTTGTCTCACATCAATCTCTGACAGATGTTTATCTATCCTGTTTTTAAAAGACCACCAGGAATGAAGAGTTTATAACCTCTTTAGACAATCACTTTACCGTAAGAGTTTTGCTAATCTACACAGCGCAATATTACACTGTCATAGCAAACTAAGGGCATTCACAGTCAGATACAAAAGTGATAAAAACCAATATATTAAGCAATGATGATTGCTTTTAATCATGTCAACATATATATTATTATCTGTTAACAAATTACCATGCATCAGTTCACAAATGGTAATGAACCAAGTACACACAACCTATCACAACTGTGAAACAGAATAAATTTGCTTAAACTGAAGTTAAGCCTTTTACCTCCATTTGCCAGGGGCTAAAACCATGCACGTGATTAATTACTTTTCTTCAATTGGCAGTTGGATAAGTCAGGATAACTGTAATTTTCCTCTAAGCTTATAAATTATTTACATGCTCAGTTGATTTACATATTGTTATTTGAGAACAACATTATTCTACTTGGAGTGCTAGTATACTTTCCTTTTTCTGCATCCTCATATGACTAAGTCTGTGGGCTCTAATTAGGCTTTGATAAAGATACAGAAGAAATACACACTATCAGCTATAGCAAATAACAGTTCTAGCCACTTTTTTTTTTCCCAAAAATACCTCCCTCACAAAAGGAGAATGCAGGCACCAGTACCAGCAAATAACACCTGTTCTTACCTCTGCATTAAGCAGAGAAACAACATTCTGGAAAATCATAGAACCATAGAACAGCCCAGGTTGAAAGGGACCTTGAAAGATCAGCCGGTCCAACCTTTCAAGGGAAAGGAAACCTAGATGAGATTACTATCGCCCTGCCCAATCGCATCCTGAAAAGCTCCTGTGATGGGAACTCTACCACATCCCAGGGGAGGTTGTTCCAGTGATAGATTGTTCTCACTGTATAAAATTCCTTTCTTATATCAAGATGAAAACACTCTTCTCCTCAAGCATGCTTTGAGTTTAAATCTAGCTCACTTTGCAGCTGCATTAATGCAGCATAACACATAAGCTGCTATAGCGCATTGCCCTAGTTACAGACCAGTGTAAACAGCACTTTTAGTATTCGTTGTATTGAGCTGAGACTCCTGGCTCCCACTCAGCTGACAGCGTGCACACTCCTAATACCTACACTTCCCTTTGTCATCATGGTACTTTCTTTTCAGATGAGAAGACAAACATAAAAGACATTTTTCATCACATTCAAATGTGCTGACAAAGACAACTTTGGAGACAACCCTGGAAACTTGCATTGTCCTAGGAAGTCAGTATCCCTTTGAATGATGGTAAGGTATCTCAGAAAATCTTTCTTTTGCCTGCCTTAAAATTGGGCTTATAATCTTTTTTGTCTCTTTACACTATTAAAAAAAAAAAAGAAGAAAGGTTTTTCACTTCTTATTTTTTAATGATCAGTAACAGCAAGTCCCTACATCCTTTTTTTGACAGAAAGATGCGTGGCACGTATTACATGTGTTCATGGCTAACTTTTACAACTCCAAGGAATGAGTAAAGAACTAGGCCAAAAGACTAAGAGTTATAAAACTGACATTTTACAAATCCTTTCATTCTTTCAGGTCTTTTAACATTCCACTTTCACCAGTATATCAATTCTAAAAATTAAGTAAGATAGTAAATCTATCATGCAAATGAACAGGGTGCAAAAGTTATTAGAATATTTCACACTTTTTGAAATACCTAATAAATAATGTTAAAGAGGTTATCTGAATATTAAAATGCAGTTGTCAAAATACAAAATATTATCTTTTAATTTTAAAATTTATAAGGTTACATCAAACAGAGAACATTGGTCTATGTTGTAGATGTCTTAGCATTTCATTTAGATCACACATTTTGGGAGGCGAGATGGGGAGGGTCTGGTTTCTTACAGAAACACCTTAGGCAATTGCACTGTGTGTTCCTCAGTGCTAACAATAACTTCCAAATCCATCAAATTAAAAAAAAAAGAAAGAAAATATTCAGCCTGGATAAAGGAAAGACATCCAAACTACTGCCTGGACTAAAGATAAAGCAATAATTGTTCTGAAACAAGAAAGATGCTACCGTATGCCTATGGGTTGCCACCAACAGTCACTTAACTCCATGGGAGCAACAAGATATCCTGCCCTTCACAAACTGAACAGGAGTCTGTGTAAACTTGGCAGTCTGCAAAGCAGGGCACAAACCTGTAGGAAACCAGGCTTTGGTACTTCCACCGCTCTTTGACCAGTTAGGGGCTGCATTTTTGTCTCATTTAAGATGAGTGAGAACTTTCCTTCCTGTAATTTCTGACAAAGCGTTTTCTTTTGTGATGTTTACCTACTTTCTAGTATGTTGGTACTGCATCACCACTTAAGTATATTCAAAGTTTCCAGAGAAATGGACAGACTTGTCCTGACTTTCATAAAAAGATCACATATAATGCAAAAAACAATTCTCAAACAAAATCATATCCCACGCTGCCTGGAGTCCCTTTCACTTTCAAAGGGCACAAATGCATTAGAAGTTTATGAAAAACACTAACAAAGACAACTGATCATGTAAGGGTAATATGACAATTTCTGCTTCATTGTTCTGTTTACAAGGTTTTGGGGAAAATATTTTACATGAATAGCCTGTATCTGGAAGGTCTTCCCCCCAAAAATCCCAATGTTTTCCTAATAAATCTATAACGGGGGTGGGGGGAGAAGGATAGAATCAATTATATCATTTATCCAGAGGAAACTAGCCACTAGCTATTTAAAATTGTACTGGTACTTTAAGGCTGTTTGTTCTCATTTGTTCTTTTTGGAGAAAGAAAAACTTACTAAGTCATGCCTTTTTTTTTTTTTCCCCCCTAAGTTCTTTAACATTGATGTAATGACAGTGGATGATCCCCAAACTCAACCGACAATTTTTTTCTTAAGTTACTTTTTGAATATTCATCAGACTGATTAAATATGGAATCCTTATAAAGTTGATTCAGAAAAAGTTAATTAGATCAGTCTAAAACGCAATTGGCAGAAGGCAAACAACCTCATAGGTTATTTGTTCTCTTATTGTAGATATATGTCCAAAGAATAAGTGAGGTTAGCACTCGCATACATTGGCCACAAGAAAGGTTATTTTGGCAACTTAGAGTCACTGGTATGTTTCTATGCACACTGAAGTTGAAGCTGCCAGTCCTGATGAGGATAAGCGTTAGCAGTGCTGGATAACCATCTTTGTAGATTACCTGACACTGGCTAAATGCCTAAAGACAATCTTTTTCATCACTTTAAAAAAAGAACACATAACCCCCCCCAAAAAAAGAATTCTTTGTGTAGCTGGCTTGCATTCAGGTTGTTTCCTTGATTACAGTCTTTAGTTGACAATAGACCCACAACACTCTTCAACCATGTCACCTCCATAACATGCTTTAAGAAACACAATATAAAGAAAGTGCTTCCTTAGAAAGAGGGACACTTTAAAAGGACTTTTTTTTTTTTTCTTTCTTTAAAAACAAATAAATCAGTGATTTAAATTATTGGTGGTAACAAAGATGCTTTCTTTCTTTAAAAACAAATAAATCAGAGTGATTTAAATTATTGGTGGTAACAAAGATGTTCCTTACCCAGAATCAGAAGTCTTTGGTAAAGATTTTGCCATTGTTATCATCCTTTGGATTACAATAGGGAATTTGCCAGAGTTTCAGGAACTATTTTCTTCACCTGTTAAATAATTTGAGTCTGACAGCAATCAGTTAATGAGTACTTAACAGGGAAGAAAGCAAACTTCTACCAAGTTCATGAATTGGATGCAAAATACAAAATTTGGTTTGGTTGTTCATAACTGAAGTGGGTTAGAAATTATTGAGCTCTAGAGCAAAACACATCAACATTAATGAGCTGTGCATTTGTAGTGTGCATGAGGTGATACATGGGTAAGACTAATGCGGTGAAATTTTAAGCTGTAGATAAGTGCTCCCAAGATACTCATCATCTGAGCATCTGGATACACATCTCATACTCAACTGAAAATCTGTTTTAACAAATCTCTGTCACCAAGGTGCATGTTCATGATTTGCTCTGATAACTGGGAATTATCAGAATGTATCTAATCAATAAGCCCTGGAAATCCAGTAGCCAGATGTTTCAGTAGGCCATCAACAGGGGCAACTACCAGGTAGAAGAGCCAGGGAATGTGCAAAGCAAAGGAGACAAAGAAATGGGACCAGCCTCGACTCACATGGCTGGAAGACATTTTCAGACTTGTGACCTGACGAGCAGTCAATATACACCTTTTAATTGTCACCATGAATTTTTAACACAGAATCACATTTCTGGATTCTTATTTCATAAAACTCTAAGACATATACCCCTTGTATTCCTGTAAGGTGTCTTATGAATATATCCCATGCATGTTAGTTTAATGTGTTTTATGTTAAAGAAGGTGTTTTCTGAAGATCACGGTTTTTTCCCCTTGAGTCACATGGAAATGTGATAGCTTATTAGTAATTCATTTGAACAGACTTCAGGACTTCAGCAATTTAAACATCCGTTTTATGGTTGTACAAGATCAGCAAAAGAACTACAATACTTTACAATAGGAGGTATACATTAAATTTTTGCAGGTCAATGTTCACCACAGGCCTGGCCATTTTTTTGTAAGCATCTGGAGGACACAATCGCTGCTCCCCAACCCAAAGACGACGAAGCAAGGACAGAGCCCTTGCCCAACATTGCACATGTCACTTACTAAGAGTTATCTCTGGGACTCTCACAACCTTGTTTCCCCACTGCGTGCTAAGATCATTTATAAGACACTTCTAACAGGAAAGATCACTTTTAAGATCACTCTTCTACCGGCCATGTCAAAAGGAACATAATATAGGACATGAATTTGATGGCCATAAACTTGCCACCAAAAAACTATCCCAAGATTGCACAGGCCCCAGAGAAGAACCGTAATGATTTATTGGCTGGGCTACACCTTGGTGGGAGTTAACATCAGCTCACTCCATGTCTAAACTTGATTCTCTATGTGTTTACCATGGGATCACACAGAGTAGCTATTACACTGGCCTCACTGCTTGCTGATGTTGACCAGAGATCCTGGCTCCCTGCCTTTTATCTTCTCTCTCATACTAAGCGCATTCCAGAAAATTAAATCAGGCTATGGCTCTTGAAGAGCCACTAATGTAACAGATCATGATTTGAACTTAAGCTGCTGTTGCCATCTTTTTAGTAGCTTTCATTTTTATGCAATCTGTATCAACAAGCAGCTATAAAACTAATTTCCCACAGAACTACTAATTTTGAACAAACTAACAGACTAAAGATTTCACTTTTAGGCATATCGCACTGCAATAAAAAGTGCTCCAAAATTCTAGAAAAAAAATAGAACATTTTTCTCCTTGTTTTATTTAAATATTTGTAACAGACTTAAAGGCTTCCTGGTTTTCCTCAGTGAAATAAAAATTAAAAAAAAAACACATACCCTCTGAAGAGCTCTTCATTCCTATGAGTTGTTATTATTAAGTTTTTATTCATTTACTGCTCAATTTTGTGTGGAAAATCAGTGTTACATACCCATATTACATATATCCCCAGTTTTTCCAGTTCACAGAATTCCACGCCACCACTTCATTCACAGTCATCTGTTATTCCCCTTCCATATGACAGTGCACAAGGGGCAAGGGGAAGTAAAATTAGCCTAAAACCAACTGTTTTGATGAGCGTTACGTGGGATGTTTGCACTTTCAAACAAGCTAGCTATTGCTTCAGTCAATAGGTCACAGTTCTAATGCAGATTATTCATGTGAGCTGTCTCCGGAAGAATGAAGAGGTTGTTCTTTATAAAGAAGTTTTATATTGCTTCACAAAGCATTTCCTTCTGTTCCATGATCTCCTTGAGTTCCCTTTGCTATCAACAGCATTTTAGACTAGTGAAACAGAAAAGAAATTTAGGAGTCAGGACATCAATTTCATAACATTAACTTATCGCTCTTCTCTCCCAAGTTCCCCAAATCCTTAAAAGAAACCGCAAAATTAAATTTCTTGGATCTGAAAGGCATGAATGGTCATCAGAGTATTTTAAAAGAGTATTCTGGGAAACATCTGTAAAATACGTAGGAAAACAATAGCTTTACCTTTTTTTTTTAATTTTTTAAAGTAAAAGAGTATTTTATGAAGATAAAAAGACCATTAAAAAAAGCCTTCTCTTCCCCCCTTCAGCTGCTTCACTTTTCCTCTCCGAGACATCTGGATCTGGTGAAGTACATTCTGGTTGACAGAAAAGAAAGAAATACATATGCTTTTTGTTGTAAGAGTAAGGCATAATGGCAAAGTTTTTCTTGTCCTGCTCTATCACAAAATACAATGAAAGCTACAGAAATGCAAATATTTAAGCAAAGAAATAGTTGTCATTCTTCATCTTTACTTTCACATATACCAGGTCAGTGAAAGCTACAGAAATGCAAATCTTTAAGCAAAGAAATAATTGTCGTTCTTCATCTTTACTTTCACATATACCAGGTCAGGCCCAAGGACCCTATAATTAACAAGGACAAACTGCAGATATCCGAGAAAGACACTGAGGGGGCAGAAAGCACGTCACACTCCACCAGAACTTCTTCCAGCCTCAAGTGTTTTCTGGCATAAAAGCTTCCTGAGACAGTAGTGGTGTCCTTGAATTTAGCTGCCAAGATGGATTTTCTTCTGTGAATTTCCTCGATCAAATTTGTGACATAAAATGATATCTACCATGTCCCGTGGTAAGGAGTTCCGAAGTTACTGCACATTCAGGGAAGTATTGCCTCGCCTGCCAGTTCACTCGAAGTTTCCTAGCTCCTTTAGTGAGTAAGACCCTGAACAGTTGTTCCCGGTTCATCTTCTGCACAGTGCTTACACATGTACGGCCTTCCGTCATCCCTCCGGGCTGAAGGCTTCTAGTCCTGGGACGTTCTTGTTTCTCTCTTTCTTTTCCAGCCATAACGGATCTTTTTGAACTAGACAACCTGAAATGCAAAAAAAGTATTTCATAAGTAGAAGAAACACTGATTTATATAATATTTTGTACTCTGATTTCTAATTCTTCTAGCATTGTTTCCTTTTCCCCCTGACCTCCCTGAGAAGCAATAAAGTAATGCTTTTGTAGACTATTTCTGGCCCAAGATCCTATTCCCACAGATCAATACAGATGGGCCCAAAGGCCAGCACAGAGCACTCAGGATTTAGATTGTTTCTCCCTCCACTTTGTTTTAAATTTAACTAGATCAAACTTCAGCTGTTATTTTATTCTTCAGTATCAGCATTTGCTCCTGTGACTCTCTTCACTCAGCCTTTACTATTCCAAATCATTTGGTGTCATCAGCACATTTTGACACTTCACCACTATTGAAACCAGTTACTAAGATACTGAGCACTGCAGATCCCAGCACAGTCTTGTGAGCTTCCACTAAAGTTCTGACTTTTCATAGTTTCCTATCTTTTAACAAGTCTTTTATCCTTGTAAGGGCATTATCTCTTATATTGCAGAAACTTAGAATCTTTTATTTTCAGGCATGTAGCTTGTTAACTGCATTAAGAAAAACAGTTATAATGTATTAGCTAAGTCTCCTTTGTCCATAACTTCTGCTATAAATTCTTTAAAGCAGTCCAAGCATTTGAATGTTCTGTTTACAAATACTACATTTGCTTTTTACTAGTAGCCTCCTCGCAGAAAGAGACGACTTCCAGCAGCATAAATTGGATCCAGACCCTTATGTGCCCAAAATTCAATGGTCTTTGAATCCAGCATTTTCCTGGGAGTTGTAAGAAAACAAAAGCTTCATTGGCATGAATTTAGTCAAAGTGACAGGATGTTGGCACCTGGGCCATATAGGCTATTTTGACTGAATGAGAAGCTCTTGTGCTGCAAACTTCTTCATTTTGTCTTCCCAGTCCCATATCAAAACAAAGATACAAAACTTCATTCACAGCATTGATTGTTGCTGATGGGTTATTATAAACAAATAGGCGCAATATAAAATGAGGGCATGATTGATGCAGTAACAAATAAAAGACAGAACACCACTGACAGAATTTTTCAAGAGAGAAGAATAAATGGAAACCAGTTTTACTTGGATTCCTTGATGACAGACATTTAAATACAGTCATCGGGATGCTAACAAAATTATAGTTTGGAAGAAAAAGCTCAACCAAAATAAAAGCTGAATACAAGCAAGTGGGAATCAGACTGAAAAATCATCATGCAAGACATAGGAATCCCCCTCATTTTGTGACTGAAAGCCTGAATAGTCCCGAGTAAGTTATTCATCCCATATGCAATAGATATTATTTTGTTGGTCTGTTTTGTTTAAAAGGTCTGAACCAGTATTTCTTCTGTAAAAAGTGTCAGGAAAAGATTATTTACATATAAATAAAAAGAATGTATTTCCAAAAAAATAGTCACAGTTCTAGAGAAGTAGCCAAAAAGCCTAAAGTGGCTTTAGGTCCCAGAATGATGTGTTTGCGTCTCTAGTAAGAGAGAGTCGTGCTTGTTTTCTGCACTGGTCAAAGCATGAAATGTAAATTTGGCTGACCTACTTTTGAGAAGTTACTCATACTGGGGTGTGTTCCTTAGTGGCCTTCTTTTTTCCTAGTAAAACCCAGTTAAATATATTAAATAGAAATCACTGGCATGTTAATTAGTCTCTGTTTTCTCAGCAGACTTCTGCTCCCTGCATGCTGCAGCAGAGAGGCGGGGCACTAAAATGTGCCATTTTGGCCGGTGCAGAAGCCCACAAATTAATAATCTATTGCATTAACCTCTTCAGTTAAAAAAAAAAAAAAAAGAAAAAGGCCATTTTAATAACATAACTGTCATGATATGTTGTTCTTCCCAGAAAAATGCACAAACTGTTTTTCATTTATTCTGTTATTGACTGCTTCATGTTCCGGTCTTTATGTTGTTTCCCGTTTTATTATAGCATTGCAAGGACTAAGTTGGACCTTCTTCTGACTTTTCAGAGGTGGCACTGACAAGGAGGAGTCAATCCAGCTCCACAGAGAAATTTCTGAGTAGGTTTGCAAATGAGCCATTTCCTGTCCTGCCTCTGAAAACTCAACAAGTCCCAGAAGAAGATGGAGAGACATCACCAAGAACTGGACATAGGTGCAGAGAGCATCCTAGAAGAGACATTGTCTTCTCTCAAAGTTCAGTACAACAGTATTTGAGAGACCAAAGCCGTTTCATTTCCCCATAGATACTGGAGCCCTTTCCCTGTATGCAATATTATGCTATGAACAAGACACGGGCTATAATAATTAGCATCTACCTTATAAAATTTATTACATGGTTTCCTAGGTTTCCCATCTTTTGGGCAAAGTACTCTAAAATATTACAAACTCTGACCCTTCTGAGTTCAGTAATGTAAAGTCCAACTCTTTGGGTACCCTCAAAATACAACAAGGACTCCCCCCACGAGATATCAGAGAACCTCAGACATCACTTGCTGTGGCCTACCACACTAACGTGTCCGTGAGTAAGCAGTCTGTGACTTCCAGTTTACACTAGTTATCACCTCTCTTCTATTTTTGCCACGTTTATGTTTTCCACCAACCCAATGTGGTGATTGTACCTCTACTGTTTGGAGCCTTTATGACTCCCAACTGTTGGCTCCAACCTAAAATGGAAAATATTCCCCAGTGCTGAGCTAGACTCTGGCCAGTCTCAGCTCTCCGAGCACCAAGGGAAGGGGTGTTACTCAGTTCTCAGCCGTAATAAATCCCAAAGACATCTATTCTAACTGCAGTATCTTTGTTGTTAATGGACAGTGAGGCGAACTGTTGTCAGCTAAAGGGAAGAACGAGTCTTGGAGACCAGATTAAGTCTGACTGTCGTACTCCAGTGTTAGATCTGGTGAGCGTATGATGTTAATAAGGGGACTCTCTTCTGTCCCACCACAGTCCTACCTTCCTGAAGTTTCTTTCTTTTTCCAGCTGCTGTACACCCTAGCCTCTCCTTATCATCTCCTTATGGCTTCCCAGATCCCCTTTTCCACAGTGCCACCTTTGACTTTCATTCTCCCTGCTAAGGAGTTTTGAGCTGGCTTTACTGATCATGGTTACAGAGCTTGGGTGTTGGTAGTTCAAGCCTCCATAGGTTCCCCCCATCCTGTTTATTTCTACTTCCCTGAACACACAGGTTCTGCATAGGTTATAAGAGCTCTAACAAGGTCAAAACTCAGTGTATTATCATTGAAAGGAGTGATAATGGGCTTTCTCTTCTTTCTACCATCTTCCTTTATTTTCAGTCCACCTTAGGTATTATTAGTTATACATGAACTACTTGCCATATGAAGCAGAAATGAAACATCTGGCAGCAGATTTACTACAGCATTTTTAAACCCTATCTTAAACCGAGAAACGCTACATAATTAGTCTGCCCACTGAATTCAAAGGGCAGAGTATATTATTTATCAATGAGTGTACATATTTATCAAATGTTTATATGGCTTTCTGAAAAGATACGCTCTAGTTCAAACTACGTGTTACTGTTACAGTGGGAATACCAGGCTCTGTAGTATGTGTTCAGAGACTGAACACAACCGTGAATAATGGTCTTCTATAGATACAAAGGAAATGAAGAAATATACCTGCAAGAGTCGGTGTAGAATACAGTTTTAGCAGTGTTAAGTTTCAGTAAAATTGTGTAATGTAGAAATTATAAACTGTCCCCTGAAGGCACCAAAGTTAGAAAGTGTCATATATCCATTTTTAGCCCAATTCATGACATTGTTATATTGGAAATCAGCTGCAAGTGAAAAGCAATTATAGATAGGAAATTACTTTGAAATGAAGAAAAACAAAACCAAACAAATTATTCAAATCCACACTGTTAGCACTTTTCTTGCATCTGTCAGATTCCAGTAAACACCTTTTTAACGGCTTTAACTCATCAATCATTGAATACATTTTATCAACAGTTTCAATACGTATTACTAGCAAAATAACATCAAAACAACTACGCTAGCATGTACCAACACTTTTCTCTCATGTATGATCTTAATCTACAGTGGATAAGCATGCATATATTCCATCTCCAGATACACCAATGAAAAACTAGCCAGAACCAAATTAAATACTTCCGATTTCATCAAAGTAACAGGATATGAAGAATATAGTGTCCTAGGCACATAGAACTGAATTTACAGAATGGCACTATGGACAAGTTATATCATCATCGCTTTATCTGTAGTGTATCTGACTACAAAAGCATGTATTTGAAAAATAATATCTAGTGGCAAATGGCAGATTATGAAGCTACTGCTATAAATGCCTGGATATATTTCATTAATAGGAATTAATATTGCTTCTTCCATTAGAGTCAGAACAACACACATGATTCATACTGCAATACTTGCATATGCAGATTGCTTTCTAAGGCAGTTTATCTGGTTAAGAAAAGATGACCATGTAGTCTGAGATTCTTCAAAATAAAGCTTTAGAGGGATTACATTATTTCTGAATTTTGAATTATTTACGTTAAAAAAGAACAGAGATGTTATAGGGAAGAAGGTGCCGCAAGGAAGAGTAGTTTTATTTTCCATGTAACTCGTGCATCACATATTGAGAGCAAAATCAGAAAACATCTGGTAGAACAGCAGCATATACCACTCTAGACACTGCTTTCATGTCTATTAGAATATAGTATTTTATTACCATGCCTTGGAAGTCAACATTCAGTGGGAAGCTAGATCTAGGTAGTGAAAGATAAACTGGGAGAAAAATGTTCTCCAAGAAAAGGGAGAGCAAACTTGTTGCGTTGACTCATGTCAGCATTGCTCAGCCAAGAATACCATCACAGGTACCGCACACTGAAATGCAAAAAGCTCCATACAGAGACTATCTGGGTTTTTAAACAGTTACCATATAAATGTCACAAACCTTCAGGCTGTTAGCTTTCATATGATCTCTAAAATTATTCAGTCTCAGGGCAAGGAATTAGCTTTCCAGCTGGAAGAGCGCAGAAGTGGCAAAGGTTACCTGTCTAGCACTGCTGTGCTGTGTGCGTATTTTAAAATTCTTGTTTTAATTCAGTCACCTCTCTTTGTGCAGCATATCCTAAACTGCTGGATTAACATATCATAGTTTTGTTAAATATTGCCAAAATTGCAATTTTGTCACAACACGCAACTAGATCAAAAAGTACATGGCCTTTGTAAAACGATGTTAGAAAAGATTTAAATCCTGTTGCATGAACAGGCTGTTGGCTGCTACAACATCAGCAAGGAACTGAAGGACCATCATACTAATGCCAGCACATTCAGTACTATCCTTACACTCTGTATCACCCTGTAGTGAAAGGAGGGGGATAAACTAGTCAAAACTGACATGTCTATCGCATGCTGCCACTTCTCCGTTTCCCAGCAAGGAACAAGCCAGCAAAAATCTTGGCAGTGCAACCAGAAGCCTATAACACTTCTCTGCCTACACAAAGAGTGCAGATTTAAAAACTGATGCTAAAAGTTTTGACTGGCAATACTGGCTTGTGCAGTGTATAATTTCAGGTAAATGGAAGCAGAGCTTCTTTGACATTATTACTCCAGGGCCCCATCAAAAAAGGTCCCAAAACAGAATAGAGCAGACTTGGGGTGGTGACCCGCAAGCAGGAGGTGCACATATAACATTAAAGCAAGCCGAGTTAACAACAGACCTTGAATACACGGCCACTTGATCTGGTACCCAGATCCAGTGTAGCAGAAGCTAACCGAGCTCAAATGAGCAGTTTCTGCTCAGTGTGGTAATTCCATAACGCATACAAGACAAATTCTACAATAATTCTGGGAAATGGTAATTTATACTTCTCTAGAAATCATTTATAGATTATATGTCTTGCATACATTTTGAAGTTCCCACAACGGGTAACAATGTTCAATTTTCAATTGATGCTGCTGGGACATGAAAGTTAAGTCGGGTATGTGAACAATTACTGCATGATTATTTTCAAAAGTGATGATGTCCTAGATTTATTTTTGTATACTTCACGCCCTACACACCTCAAAGAAAGCACTTTCTTATTAGAAATTCATAAAAGCAAAATATAGTTCGTATTCAAATCATGCTACGAAACACTGCCTATTGCAATTTAACTGCTCATTGAGTTCCTGGAGTTTTATGTTCCCAAACCATAAAATTTTTTATACATACACAAACACAGAAAATAGTTCTACATACATAGTAAAATTTTCAATACCAATAAAAACAGAGCTTGAATATTTGAAATCATAACCAAAACCCATTCAACCAGTTAGGATTCTTAACTTGCATCAAAGAATTGTCTCAGGAAGAAAAGTTATTTAAGGCAGGAAACCAAATTTTATCCATTACTAAACATTTAAATAAAATAAAATAGGAAATCTTATTTGTGGAAAGATGTGACTATGGGTGGAAAACACTGACAAGCCTCAGACATCATGGATATTTGCAGAGAGGACATATTTGGCATCAGGCAATGCAGAATACAAGGTTCCTTGCTGCTGTGTGAACCTCATGAGGTTCAACAAGGCCAAGTTCAGGGTCTTGCACCTGGGTCGAGGCAACCCCCAGTATCAATCCAGGCTGGGGGACGAAGGGGTGGAGAGCAGCCCTGCCCAGAAGGACCTGGGGGTACTGCTGGATGAAAAGCTGGACATGAGCTGGCAATGTGCGCTCGCAGCCCAGAAGACAAACCATCTCCTGGGCTGCATCCAAAACAGCGTGGCCAGCAGGTCGAGGGGGGCGATTCTGCCCCTCTGCTCTGCTGAGACCCCACCTGGAGTCCTGTGTCCAGCTCTGGAGCCCTCAGCACAGGAAAGACATGGACCTGTTGGAGCGGGTCCAGAGGAGGCCACCAAAATGATCAGAGGGATGGAACACCTTTGCTGTGAGGACAGGCTGAGAGAGTTGGGGTTGTTCAGCCTGGAGAAGAAAAGGCTCTGGGGAGACCTCATTGCAGCCTTCCAGTACTTCAAAAGAGTTTACAAGAAAGATGGGGACAGACTTTTTAGCAGGGCCTGTAGCGATAGGACAAGGGGTAATGGTTTTAAACTGAGAGAGGTCAGATTTATACTATATCTAAGGAAGAAATTTTTCCCACTGAGGGTGGTGAAACCCTGGCACAGGTTGTCCAGAAAAGTGGTAGATGCCCCATCACTGGAGACATTCAAGGTCAGGTTGGACAAGGCTCTGCGCAACCTGATCTAGTCGATGACGCCTGTGCTCACTGCCGGGGGGTTGGGCTAGGTGACCTTTAAAGGTCCCTTCCAACCCAAAGATTCTATGATTGCTACTGTTGCCTGTCTTGCCTTCATTTCCATTCAGTCTCCTCTGCACTTCATTCCTTCATGCTGACTGTCAGACTATTTAACAATCCTGATTTCTGTAGCTTCTATTTGCTAGATGTGAAACAGAAGGCACTATTCAAAGAGGAAGGACAATTTTCCCACTCAGCTTTTTGTCAGGATCTCATAGCATGAAACAGTATTGCTGTTATCAAGCAAAGGAAAATAAACAGTGGGACAGCAGAAAAAGAGCCTGTTGCTATTACTATGGAGTCCATGTGGATGGAAAATATACAGTGTAAGAGTCAAATGCTTTCTCTTGATAGTTCAGATAAGCTTGTATCATATTTCATCATCTGTTAGTGGCAGCCAGTTAGATGACCATATATCCCATAAGCCTTTGTCAGTTAACTAAACTGTTAACAGGGAACTATGCAGCAATAAAAAGGAGGAAAAGAAAACCTCTTGTTTGTTTAAATTCATTAATTGGACTAAACTCATTCCTTGTTACACTAGATTTTGCCAATATGATCTATCTTCAGGGCCTCTGCTAGAGATCAGCTGCAGATGGCCAATAACTTGCCCTGCAGACTTAGCACAGCCAGAAAAAACACAGGGTTAAAGAGCCTGAGAGGAAAAAGAGCTAGGGACCGCAGGAGGCACGAATTCAGCACATCTCTGCGGGAGCATCCGCCAGCAAGAATCCTTCCTCAAGCACACCTGGCAAGAAGCAAGCTCCTTCAGATACACTGGCAGTGCTCCCTCACAACGGAACCCAGGTTGGCACAGCTCACTGCGGAGCAATTTCACCGTCTTGTGACAGCGTATGTCAAGGCCTTTTATTTTGCTAATGAGCTCAGTATGTCTGTTTTAGTAACTCTATCTGCTGTGCAGAAATGGAAACTCTGTTGCTCAATTACTGTTAATTTTTACTTGGAACATCTCTCCAAGCACTTTCGATCCAGGTGGAAAGAGGCAACCACTCTAAACGCTGACCTCAATCTATCAGGAAACCGGTTTATTTTTAGGCTGTGATTGTTAGTTGTGCAAACGATACGGCAAGTTGAGCTTGCAGTTTCCCAGTGAATCAATCAGAGAATCATGCACTGGCAAAGCAGCATAATGTTAAGACGTCCCCTTGGCAACAAGACGACTACCAAACTAAAAGGCAAAGAAACACATGTACAGAAGAAATCTTGTGCATGCTGTCATCCAGCTTTAAAATACAGTAATAATTTAAAAGCCCAGACATTAAGGAGAATAATCACATGTAGCAAGCAATAACCCTATGAGGTAAAATGCTTAGGTAATAGCACAGCAGCAGTGCATCAGCAGGCAGCAAGAAGTCGCGCTAATGAAGTCACTACGTTAGTTGTTCAGGGGCAAAATGCTATCTCCAGTACATCTCTCAACTCTGTTAAACAGCATGACTACTATGATTGGGAAACCAGCTCTATGGTTACCATACTTCGTTTTCTCAGAGGTCACACATGACCGCAGTCCCCACTTCCTCCTGTTGCTTCCATCAGCTCTCAGTTCCTTGATCATTTCTGCAAGGTGAACCACAATAAAAGGTGCCATTGTCATGTGCCAAGAAGAGAAAGCTGGCACAAAGCTCAACTCCATTGACTTTTCAAGAGTAACATGATTCCTTTCTTCACACCCTAATCTCACCTGAGAAAACCCATTAGTGTCTTGTATGACGGTAGCACTTGAGGGAACTCCTGGTGACAGCACTCAAGGCTCTGATTAGTGGATGTCCTCTGATCATTTTTCCTTCATGAGCATGAGACCTAAGCTAGCAAGGCACTACCCCTTCTCTCATCAGCCAGCGGTAGCTTTTCCTTCATGTTCCTGTCTCAGAAAGTGCCAGAGGAGAGAGAGCAGCAGTGAACTGTAAAGGCTCAGTTCTTCATCAGTCTGTGATAAAGCTATATTGTCACTACAGCACTTTTGAGACAACTGCTCTTTCTATGGCCTCAAGGTTTTTATTCTTTAGAGAACAGAAATCCCCTACAGAGGAGGAATAAATAGAAAGAAATACATACCACCAAGAATCCTAGATCTTTGTATTTGCACGCATTTCCTTACTCACTGATGGGCAAGAATCCCCTCAGGAGACCTGTTTCCTACCACAGGGGTGGAGCATCTCTCAGGCCAACCAAGTATTGTTCTTCCTTCAAGGAAAGTAGCTGCAGCATCGTTCCCAAATGATAGTCTACTGCCAGAGGAGCATAGCAAAAATTTGCAGTGTTGCTTGTTTTCCCTACTTTCTGCACTGTGAACTGGATGGGGCAATCAGCTTCCCACGACAGCAGAAAGCTATTCATTAAGACAATTTAAATACAGGTTGGTGCAGCAGACAGATTATGCAGGAGCTCTACAACAAGTACCAGTGTTTATAGCGCCTGAGTCATGGGCTAAAATAAGCTTCAAGGAAGGAAGCTACAAATGCTTTATGATTAATACCCTACACACACATTAAAAAAAAAAAATTAAAAAACAAATCCTGTTCAGCTAAGCTGAACATCAAGTTGGCACTAACATGATCCTGAAGTAGTGACAGTTATTCCTCAACAGGATAATGCCTCAAGGGCAAACTTTTCCTGATGTCAGTGGAAAGATGGAAGTCCACAGAGAAGTTTTCCACCTCTGCTTCCTCTTGCTCATTCTAAAGCATTCAAGAGCTGCTGGAAAACAATCCCCTGATTTTCCTATCTGCACTACCTGCATTTTTAATTTTTTTTTCCCCACACCTGTTTTGTGGCATAACCTCAGAAAGATATGGGGCCACAGAACAGCCTAGGGTCACTCAGTTGCTAAGGTCAGTGGATGATAAA
Source organism: Phaethon lepturus (assembly GCF_000687285.1). Lineage (NCBI taxonomy): Eukaryota > Metazoa > Chordata > Aves > Phaethontiformes > Phaethontidae > Phaethon > Phaethon lepturus. Next base: position 82,497 of record NW_010565309.1, read on the forward strand.
TTCTCAAAGGGCAAAAAGAAATCACATCAGTAAGCTACAACACACCCCAAGGTCTGTGGAAGGTGTCCTTACTGACAGCATGAATTCAACTGCACAGGTGCTTATAGCCCACAATTTTGTGGTCCATAGCTCACAATTCTTCTCCCCCCCCCCCCCCACCCGTGCTACGCCA
>NW_010565309.1:82699-99035 GCF_000687285.1 Phaethon lepturus
TGCTCTGAGCTCCAAATTACTGGTGCTGAAGCCTATCATGAAAAAAAAAAAAAGGGGGATATGTCTCACAATTGTTGCTGTCACCATTACCCTCATAAATCACTGCAAGGAACTACATGCACTCCTAAAGCCTGTAACACTGCTTGCAGAATGCAAACACATCTGTATCATGCAAGATTAGGAAAATAAACAAAAAGAACAAAAAAAGATGCAAAGGGGCAGTCAGGCTAACGGTGAATGACAGAGCCCTCTTCCACCATACTTGACTTCTAGACCCAGTTAAGGCAGAGGAAAAACCTCCTGCTTAAGACTGTGCTGTCTTAGGGCTACTAATCCTATATGGAGGTTCTGGGTTTGTTACAGTCTCTCCACTGACTGGGGCCGTTTTCCCGTCAGTGAAGTCACTCTGTTCACATCCCAGCAGAGCCCAAGTGCAAACTACCACTTCAGTAGCACAGGCGACCAGGAGAGCAGAGACCCTACCTCAGCGCCGGGGCAGACGGGCTAATCTGACAGTCTGTATGCACGAGAATTCGCCCCTTGAAAGGGGGATACCCCATTATTTGATTATCTCAGTAGATGAAGCCCCACTGTTCCCATCCTCCAATTTCATACTATGAAGCAAGACAGAGAAAGGCAGGAGGAAAATAGTATCAAATAAGAAATTTGGGATTCAAATACTTATTAAAAGGACAACAAAAAAAGAACCAACAATAAAACTGAACCATAAAGAGTTCTCTGCTTGGTCACTCTGTTTCTCTGTGCAAGCTAATCCTTTGCTAACACAACACGTATGACTTGTAGGCAATTTTTAAGTTTCCCAAACTGGCATATTGTTCTGACATTGACAGATGTCAGCTCATGTTGTCAGGCTCTCATAGAAATAGCTGAAAACTAGTCTTATTTGTCAAGCTGCATACAAAACAATTCCATTGCATGAAGTAATTCAGGCATCGGAAAAGGCACAGGATTATCCTGTGCTTGAAAGCTTTACTCAAGGAAGTTCACAAAGACGTCGCAGCTTTGCTGTATTCCCAATAGGTTACAGAGCTATGCTCCTGCCACAACAGCAGTTATTTCTATTTGTCAAGTGGTTTATTTATAGTAAAGGAATATTATTCAGTTACCCTTCTTTTATTCCAATTACTGCTTCTAAAAATCTTTTCCTTTCCTTCAATAAAACGTGCATAGGCATAATAACGTTGCATTTCATTTTTAGAAGTGCAACATACATTGGCTGAAGTTCCTGGAAACACTGAAAGGAGAAAGAAGCAAGTCAGAGCAATGGAAGCAACATAAGAGGTTTTAAGAATGTGTATTTTTCTAATCACAACAACAAGACCCTTTTAAATAACAAAACAAAACAAAAAAAGGTTCTTACTGTAAATTCCCAGATGCTATTTTTAACCTGTCTGTATGTTTTCCCTGAATGTTCTAGCATTTATGTAGGTAGCACAAATACCATAAAAGCACGTTGTATCCTGGACCGCAGAACGATGCATGCAGTACACTCAGCAATTAACTTAATTTTTCTTACCCGTAGATTCGCTGCTTGAGTCACATCCTTGAGCTTCTGCTTTCATATTCCATATCTAAATGCTGCTACAGCTTAGTCAGAAACCAAGTGATCCGTGCACACTGCTGACAAACTGGTGTGGATTCTAGGGAATACGCAAGTCAGCTTGTATGTCCCGGCTCATGGATTTTGTCTGCGCAGATTTGCTGGCCTAGGGCTCTTACACAGACTTTTATTGTCTCAGCAAACAAAAACAAACAGAGAGAAAACTGCAGACTTCCTAAAGGATAAACAACAGTTTCACTACCAGCACCTTCCAACTCAAAGAGAGCCAGAAGAGCCTGTAAATTCCTTGAACAAAACATTTGCCGCAGAGAACATGGAAGCTTTCCCCATTTTTCAGTGGAAATTTTTTTTTTCTTGAAACAAAACAATGTGCAACCCCCCCCAACCACCAAAGCTCCTGGTGTAAAAAGAAAAAAAAAAAAAAAGAATTTTTAGATATATATATTCAAACATTAGCAAGGCAAACTTCCACCACTAACAAATACAGACAGAATTAGATGTGCCTTAGACAGCACCTGCATTTTACTGGGAACAGTGACTACCAGAGGGATCACACCAAGGTTGTCATCTTATGCAGACGGGGTCTTCTCTGGTCACTTTTGTGAAAGTCAAACATATCCCAAGGGACAAGATTCAGACGCACTAAAACAAGTGTTTAACGCAGTACTGAACGCATGGGCCCCGGTCTGTACAAAAGCATACGGGATCCCTATGCTCTCTGAAGGATATCCACAAATGCCTCGGCACGGAGAGCACTAACTGGGGACATCCAGGAGGAAAACGGCAGATAGTCTGACAGCATCCAAACTCCCTGGAGCTCAAATGAGGTCCATATGAAATTTCATCCACTGGGACTTGGGTCATCCCGTGCACCACAGCTGATACAGAACCATGACCAGGGGAAGCAGAGATGGCAACCGCCGCCTTTTTTTGCATCATGGTGGTTAGAGCTTTACAGTTCTGGCTTACAACTCTGGCAGCCTGAGGAGATTCAAACACACATCACCTGTCTCTCAACAGGCCTTCCTAGTGGCTATGCTATTCTTGGGTTGATGCATTTACTGTTCCTTTTTTCAAACGATCAACCAGAGCTCAGCCATGAAGCTGAGGTTCACTCTACCAGAAGGCTAAAGTGCAATACAAACCATAGCTTCTGCTGCATAGAGGCTACAATGCACACTGGAAAAGGACAAACCTGCATTCCACTTCCTTAAATTGTGAAGGTTTTTGGTTTCGGTTTTGCCTTTTTTTTTTTTTTCCTCTTCACTCTAGCAACTTGTTTTACGGAAAATTCATGTATAATCCTGGAAACCAAACCTTTCAAACACCGTTTCTTCTGGCTGAGCTGCCTAACCAAGAGATTTCTGGGGGCTTCTAGACAAGCAAAATGCTTGAGACACCTCTGTGAAAGCAGGGCTGTGAAGTACAGCCACCAGAGTTAGTGAGGATAAGCAGCATTGCAGCAGTCCTGAGTGGTCCCCCAGACCAGAGCGCTACATTCCCCACCCCTCTGCCTCCAGCACCTCAGGTAGGTGCCCTGAACCTCCTCCAAAGATCTCTGCTGAGCACAGCCACTGTGGGGTTTACTCTGAGGTTTTTTTGTTTAGCCTACACTGTTAAAGTTACAGATGTTGCAACCGCTGGGAAAAAAAAAAAAAAAGTAATTTTCTCCACTGCTAGAACAAACTAGATACGAGGAGGAAAGTTTTGTGGTTTGAAAAAGAACAGATATCACCCTAGATACAAGCTTTGACTAGCAAAAATGCACTGAACTCCAGCCCCTGCTAGCATCTACCAAAATGAGGTTATAGATTTGCAGCCAGCGTGAATGACAGTTCAGGAGAATATCATCAAATGGCAGCCTTTACTATTGCATCCCGTCCCTAACAGGGCGATATATAATGCTATGGAGACATACAAATGCTTTCGCTTACAGTGTAAAGCCACTAGAAGCCACAGGACACTTAACCTCTGAAAAATCAAGCCCAATGCTAGGTATCGAAATCTGAAAATATTGGTTTCACCCGATCAGATATTTGGCATCACTGGAATCTGACAGAGAGCAAGAATATATTTTTCTCATCATTTCAAGAGTAATTCTCGAGGACTGATATGTTCTTAATTTCCTCACTCCTGGCCGCAGAGATAATAGCTGCTGGTACTGGCAGAATTCATAAATTTGCTCCTGTGCCCATTTCATTCTTTATTAATACTGACATTTTCTGGTAAAATGCCTTTCCAGGATTTAAGACTTCAAATTTGGTGAGTTTATAAGTGAAGAGATCAAGAAATCCATGGATAAAACCAAATCCCCTAAAATCTTGCCAAATATACTACAGAATTCCCTAAAGACTTACTTGAGAAAAATGTATTTTTCCTCACCTAGAGCCAAAACAACAGAAAGGATAACACTGGAAACTCTAAAATATAGATGAAAAAGAAGTAAAAAAGATCTGTTAGGGGTTAGCATTACCAATGACAATTCTAGCATATTAATCAAATTGATATTTAAATTGCATAATGTTAAGTAATCTCAGGGCAGGTTTCTTGACAAAAAAAAATTACTCTGTAGAATGATTGGGTAAGTCAAGGAAATAACAAGTAACTGCATGTCCAGATTCTAAGAAAAAGTCAGGATTAGTAATAAAAATTAAATAGTAGAGGAGTCCCAAGTCATGAAAAAATAGTCTTCAGATGCAACATCAGAATGTATTTTTGGCACATATCCATTATGATCTTCTTTTAAGAATTGACTCTAACTTTTTGTCTTTGTAATTTATGATTAAGGCATGCATTACAATATCTCTGTTGGAAGAGTAAGTCCAAAATCTATTGTCTTTGTACAAATTTCTGTTGATTATTACCACCTTTTTTATATATATAATGTTTAAAATTTTAAATATACTTCAGTAATAGTAAGTAAACTGATAATAGAGATCCCATCTATCAGACCCTATAGGACTTCAAACTAGCTTCAGTAGAGTTTGCATAGGGTTTAAGAAGGTTTGAAGTCCTGAAATGGGAAAGGCTGACTGTCCCATTGTGCATCTTCTTTTTGCTTCAAAGTAAAAACAGTTTTACTGACTTTCTGTTAGTAGGTCCTTAATTACATTTTGATGAAAGGCCAGTTACAAGAGAATAAGAAATAGCATTTATTACCTGTCTGCCCCAACTCAAAGACCCTCTTTATACCAAGAAATGCAAGCGCAACTCAGATTGACAGTGCAGTTCAAGATACTAGCCCAAACATTTCATAAGAAAACATTCTCTAAATGTTATTTAGATTCATGTGTGCAAAAATGCAAAGAGACTAAAATAAACTCTAGGCAGGAATATTTAAAAAAAAAAGATGACTGAGTACAGAGTACTTTCACAGATTTCTAAGTTTAATTCCTTCTTAGCAGCAGTCCCAGCATAGTATAAATTGAACAAACATCATCTTTTTACCATGATAAGCTTCAGAGTGAACATTACCACAAAAAGCTCCAGCCTCGGACCACACAAGCAGCAGACACTGACATCTGCTCACACCTGACACTGTCAGAAGTAGATTTCTTACCTCTGGCTCTTCCATAACACTTCAGGGGAGGTTGGGAAGGATAGGACTTGGAAGAGAGGAATTCCTGCTCTCAGCCTATAGCAAGTAAAATTGGGCAGGGTCTCAGTTTCTCTACAAATTGCAATTAATTTTTCATTCTCTCTTTCTGCCTGTCTCTGACCCAGCATTAATAGGAGATCTTTCGAAGCTTAGTAGCACAGGTTTTACATCTGCTGATCTGAAACAAACACACATAAGGCTCATCAACCCTCTTATTCTTCTCTCTTCTCCTCCCTCCAACCCAGCTGTAATCAATCCTGTAATTGATCCTGAAAGTAATAGATCCCGAAAGATTCTTGGGAGCTTTCTAGCCTCTACTAAAACCTGCCCTAGATCGCTTCAATGGGATATGGCCACAACCATCACTGTTCTCTCCTTGTCATTGTACCTTAGAGACTACATTAGCACTGCAGTCATGCTTGGCAATGCTTGAACAAGCCACAGCGTCACAGCACTAGGAGCCACACAGATGTATAGTCTTATCCCACCCCCAAATCAATCTGACCCCAGAGTTTGTCCATCTTTCACTTGCTATATTGCTCCCAGGAACAAGCATGAAATTAACTTTACAACTTTAGTTGGCCAAAACCCAGAAGGTGTCAGGAAAAAGCAGCTTTCCCTTAGGCAACCAATGCATGAGAGCCAAGCATGACAACCAGCAGTCCCTGTAGGAACACAACTGTAGGTTCATAAGGCACATTCAGCTTGTCTGCCATAGCATCAAAGTTCAAGAGAGCAGCAAGCAGCTCAGATCTCCTGTTGAACGCATGCCAATACTTGACTTTCTCGACAATTGTAAAGATGTTGGAGTCTCAATTTTGTACCTAAATTAGACTTTCTGATACTTACTACATGTCATCTGAATATGGTCCCAGTCATCAAAACAAGAAAGCATTACCAAACACACTGAGATATTCTTTCAAGCTTTCCCTTGCAGCTTCCCTGGAAAAAAGTTGCTATGCAAATGAACAAAAGACACGTGAAGCAATTTGCCCCTGAGGGAAAGCACTCCACTCCAGCAAGCAGCAGACAGCCCACGGCAAGAAGCGTTGCTACAGTACAACTCATTGACCCACAACAAATGCCATGAACAGCAAGAGCTTGGCAGGGCTAGCCCACTCATTGAAAATGCCTTCTTTCAAAACAGAGTTCCTTGTCTTTTTACAAGGGATAAAATAGGAAAGTCATAACACTTATTATTAAAAAAAAAAAAAAAAAAGAAGAGGCTGATTTATATATTTGCAGACACAGATATAATGCTTATAGTACTACTTAACACATCTATGAGACTTACAAGTCCAAATTTTCCTCCTAGCTTTCTTCTATGGTGCAGCTTTTAATTTCTCTTATGTTTAACAGAAAGCTTAGGTTATTTTTGAAAGGCACTTAATCTATCCATGGAGGGTGGAGGAAGGTAGCAGATGGTAAATGGAGGAACCCTTTTCATGAACCTTGCTTTTCATGAAAGACATGGACAGGCAAAGAACAGACAATGAACTGGCCTCTGTGATACCTAGATGTTGGAAAGGGAAATGGTGCAGGTAATACTCAAGGGAGATAAACAATATATTTTGTTCTCTATTCCAGCATCTACTGCAGGGTCCTCTTCCTGAGAGCAGCCCTGCCGATAAGGACTTGGTGGATGAAAAGCTGGACATGAGCCGGCAATGGGTGGTCACAGCCCAGAAGGCCAACCATCTCCTGGGCTGCATCCAAAGCAGCGTGGCCAGCAGGTTGAGGGAGGAGATTCTGCCCCTCTACTCTGCTCTGCTGAGACCCCACCTGGAGTCCTGCATCCAGCTCTGGAGCCCTCAGCACAGAAAAGACATGGACCTGTTGGAGCGGGTCCAGAGGAGGCCACCAAAATGATCAGGGGATGGAACACCTCTGCTGTGAGGACAGGCTGAGAGAGCTGGGGGTGTTCAGCCTGGAGAAGAGAAGGCTCCAGGGAGACCTTACTGCAGCCTTCCAGTACTTCAAGGGGGCTTCTAAGAAAGACAGAGACAGACTTTTTAGCAGGGCCTGCTGCGATAGGGCAAGGGGTAATGGTTTTAAACTGAAAGAGGGTAGATTCAGACTAGATCTAAAGGAAGAAAATTTTCCCACTGGGGGTGGTGAAACACCGGCACAGGTTGTCCAGAGAGGTGGTAGGTGCCCCATCCCTGGCAACATTCCTGGTCAGGTTGAACAGGGCTCTGAGCAACCTATGTAGTTGAAGATGTTCCTGCTCATTGCAGACGGGTTGGACTAGATGACTTCTGAAGGTCCCTCCCAACCCAAACTATTCTATGAATCTTTGCCTTGAACATGGTCTTTCCCCTCATTTTTCACCAAACTCTCTCAGTCACACTATTCAGCTGAAACTTACGTGTGCTTTACATATCAGATTTTAAGACATCAAAGTTCCCATCAAAGAGAAGGCTCCAGGGAGACCTTACTGCAGCCTTCCAGTACTTCAAGGGGGCTTCTAAGAAAGACAGAGACAGACTTTTTAGCAGGGCCTGCTGCGATAGGGCAAGGGGTAATGGTTTTAAACTGAAAGAGGGTAGATTCAGACTAGATCTAAAGGAAGAAAATTTTCCCACTGGGGGTGGTGAAACACCGGCACAGGTTGTCCAGAGAGGTGGTAGGTGCCCCATCCCTGGCAACATTCCTGGTCAGGTTGAACAGGGCTCTGAGCAACCTATGTAGTTGAAGATGTTCCTGCTCATTGCAGACGGGTTGGACTAGATGACTTCTGAAGGTCCCTCCCAACCCAAACTATTCTATGAATCTTTGCCTTGAACATGGTCTTTCCCCTCATTTTTCACCAAACTCTCTCAGTCACACTATTCAGCTGAAACTTACGTGTGCTTTACATATCAGATTTTAAGACATCAAAGTTCCCATCAAGACAGGGAATAAAAAATCAGCCTGGGAATCAATAGATTATTACTCATGGTGATTCACTTAACACAGTTATGTTAAAAAACTATTTTAAGATGCTATGATTCAATTTGATTTTAATTGCTTCTTGTTGAACTTGTAACCTTTCACTCCACCCTCTCCCTCTTGGGCCTGCTCTGACTGAAGTCACTTGGATCTCTACCATAATGTCCACAGGCTGCAAGCAATGGTGTAGAAAAAGCAGTACAGAAAGGTTGTGTGACAGAAGAATTTGGCATCCTTTTCAAGGAGAAATAGAATAATCACCAAACTGGCATTTGAGTTTCTAGAAGCTTCCCCCCCACCTTCTTCTCAGATCTTGGATCCAATACAAAAAAGCAAAAAAAAATAATTATTTAAATAGTACTACTTATAGAATCACAGCTTTTGCTGTGAGGAGTGTCTCAGGTCTGGAATAATATACATGTCAAACTAGTTCAAACATACTCAAAAGTTCACTGGCATATGTGAAAACTGATACAGCCTCTATCCGTGCCCGGTCTGCTGCCTCTTAGCCAGTGCCGTGTTAGTAATCATTCATTTTCAGACAGTCATAATTTTTACTTAAACATTACAGAAATCAAAGGCAGCAGCAGCAGAGGATCTCAGTATTGTATCATGTGGGTCCAACTTCTACATCTAATAATAATTTGTTTTAAGGCACACCTTCCCTCCCTTAGCTTCCTAGTAATATCCATTATAATGGATTCAACAACGAAGCCACGGAAAGGGAAGTCAGTTGCATCAAGCTAAATCCTTACTCACATCTCTAGATGTTTGTCCTTTTTTCCCCACCTTTGATTTCCAATAACATCAGCTTAAGAAATTCCAAGGAATAAAAAAGCACAGAGAGATGAGCAAGGCTCTTCCCAGAGGTGCAAGTATCCAGAGGATGAAAAATATCATACGTAAAACAGTATCTCCATGCACAAAGCAAATGAGAATTTCCCAGCCTTCTCACCAGTTCACGCATACCAATCTGGTGAGAAATGGGAATGTACTCCATGCGCAGAACTATTTGACCATTATAGATTTAACATGGGGTAGAAAAGGAATGAAAGGAAAAGTAGTACTCTGTAGGTTATTTTGACATAAAATGGTAATGAGAATTTCTTTTACCACCTACTGTGTCTGAGCACAGAGACACAGGTCCAGTTTGAAAGAACGTACTTTATGTAACAATTGTTAATGTTACTTTTAAGTGCATAAGACCGACTCAGCCTTCCCTAAGTCCTCACCACACCTCACTTGCTTGGCAAATATAAATAATGCTATTTTTGAAAGACTGAAGGAAGCCAAAGAAAGTAATTATGCAGCTTGATAACTTTAAACCACAGCACAAAATTTAAACAGCAGTAGATCATACACAGAGTGCAGAGTAGTGAAGATCTTTGACTTTAGCGCAACCAGCAACATGGTTAATTTAGAGAAACCCAGTGAGCTGGAACACACCCTCATGAGTGAAAATTACAGACTGAGAACATACATGAAGGAGAAGGAGTGTCAAAGAAGAAAACATTATGGAGCAGTGTTCACTATTGTATATTTACTATACCACCTAGAATAATCCCAGCTTCACATGATGCCAGCTACAGAAAAGGTTTGAAGTGACAGCCAGTTGAGTCACTGAACAGTTTCCAGGTATCTTAAACATAGCCGTGCCTCAAAATATGCATGAAGCAGGAATTTAATAGCCATCCCATTTAGCTGCACCTTGACATATCCCTCAGCCAAGAGGAGCAAATCTGATCATCTGTTCCGATCTCCTGGATAAGACAAACCCATCATACCAGCTCATCCCAGGGCTGAACTGCATGCCCTGAATTCTTCACTGGGATAAATCTTCCAAAAGCCTAGTATTTCCCTATTAACTAAAGCATCTCTGGGCTATGCGTTGTTGTGCTGCAACCTTCACTCCACAGAATTCATCTAACGCTGTTACTAATCTCTCTTAAGAAACTGCACAGAAAGTTTACAGACTTGGTGATCTTTATCTCTCCAGCACCCCTGCATCATCAAAACCTCTCAAAGCAGCACGCCTATCATACAAGAGATGGAAATCCTGTGTCCCAAAGCAGCAGTCTGGTTCAACAGAACTACATAAAAGGAAAAAAAAAAAAGAACAAAGGAAGAAAAGCAACAACCAAAGCCATTGATCTAATACACTGGAGACTCTAACTGGACTCAGTGAATGCTCTTCACCCCAATAGACTGCGAAAAATAAGAGGACAAAGCTTTCATTTAGACATCTGTTGGCACATACGATAAAGCCACTCTTGACTGCAATTGTCATACTTACTCATACAAAATGTAGATCCATAAGATCTGAGAATTCATTTTTCAGTACAGTATCTAAGAATCTGAATTGCAGAAGTTAGCACTGAGAATTAGGAAAAAAATTGAGTTCTGCCACTGGAAACTGAGAAAGATAATACATCCTCACCACAGATGTTATTATTACTTAGCAATTAATGGATATAACACAAAAATTTTGGGCACATTTTACTTAATGTAATCCATATTTTTTTCTGAATATTTCAGTCCAGCTCCTTCATCTATTTAGGCGCAAAACATCCTTACAGATTGCATGAACAGCCGGAATAATATTTTCCAGATGTAAAATTAATGACACTCCTTGCGTTTTGGTGTAACGGGTAGGACTGAGACAGAAAACACCAGTACCTCTTAGAGCAGCTTCTGTTCTAAGTTAATCCCCAGGACTTCCTAGGATGCTTGATGCACCAAGAGGGCTGTAAAGGTAATCCATCCTTTGTGACCACTGCTGACTCCAAAGCTGTAGCTGCTCTCAGCAGGGTGGCATTTCTCTTTCATCAAACAGGAACAACATTTTCAGTTACGGTTTTCCCTACCACAGGACCACTTAGGGCCTGATCCTGTGAAGTGGTGATTAATCTCTGCAATGTGAGGGACTAATCCCAAAGGAACCAAGAAGCAGCTCCACTCGGCATATTAGAACTTGAAGTTTCAGCTGTGATATTACAGGTCTACCAGGCAGATAGTCCATTTTAATGACCGAACTGCATAAACCTTCCTAGCATCACTGAGCAGGGATACGCCTTCAGGCCCAGATCCTGCTGCCAGATAATCATCAGGCATTTATTCTAGCAACCAAAAGGTATTGGTATTACTTCATAGACAATCTGGATCAGCAAATACATACTGCTCATTAGAGAAATTTAAGAATGCCAATTGGAAAATAACACAGGTTTTTTTCTCATTTCTTAGCTTCTTGCCCATGGGGTTTTTTTCACCATATTGGTAGTTTTCCAATCACTGATCTGTTCAATACATTTGGAAAAGGTTTTTCAGTATTTTCTTTTTTCTTCTTGAAAAGTTCACTTCAGCTGAATTTCACAATTTTGAAGTTTTTTGAGAATTTTAATCGCTTATAAAATACTTTCTTCATGTAATTATTTCCTACCTTTCACAGCCCTCCTCAAGTTGTTCAGGTGCAATAACAGGTTATATTTTCCCATAGCCTGGAAGAGCATACGCTACAAAACCTTACAGACTCTGCCTTCTGCATCCACCTTGAACCACTGTCCCCCTCCAGCCTGAAGGAAAACTGGAGCTTCCCTCTAGGCAAAACCTTTACTGACAACTCTTCTTCATCTAACTCGTCTTCACATTTCATAGACTATTTATACTTCTTTGCCTACAGGTGAATGACATGGTCAGTTTATAGAGCCTTGCAGCACCACAGGCTGAGGAAAGGCTATTAATACCCATGCTTTTGCATGCCTAGTTATACAGATATTAAGCACTCTAAACAGTCACAGCATTGCAGACAAAAGCAGACACTATGGGATGTTATTGCAGAAAGAGTTACAAGAACAAGCTTCCTCCCCAGAGACCCAGGAAGCAGATGGAGAGGACAGTAAGAGCAAGCAGGGCATCCAGCTGTAAGAGGTAAAGGGAAAAAACTGTAATTAGCTGTTTTGAGGGTGCCTTCGGGTGTTACCACCAAACTTAAAGGGCTAGAACTAGAAAAGCCATGATGAAGCAATGCTTCTGTAAGAGATTAATTTTACATGACTAAGTTAGCATGAACTAAAAACGAAAAAGAAATGGTTGTCAGAGGAGAGAAGAGTGCAGAACTATGTCTGAATGTCATCACACATACTACAAAACTGGTAGTACTGGTTCTCAGGATTTATGAAGGTAAACAGGAGACAGCAGCAAATTCTGTAGGTTGCTTTCGTTATGATTACCTCCACTATGTTGTTATTGTTTTCTATTAATTTTATTGTGGTTATGTTTAGATACTTGAATCTGGTTTACACTTCTGGGAAGGGCATGTGGCAGAATGAATGGCACTACTTCTGCCTCCTGATTTTTATGGCAAGCCTATTTCTGTAGGCATGCTCTGAGAATATCTACCAGAAGGGGGGAATGATCGTCTCTAGTTGGGCAGGGACTTTTATGTCTATTAGTATATCTCCTTAGACTTTATATTCCCAGTAAATTCCAACATCTAGAGAACATGGTGAAACCACAGACCTTTGAAATATCTGTGTCCCTACAGCGAGGTCACAACAGAGTGCCAGTTTTGAACACCTACAATTTGGACTTGTGGTGATATTCCTGTTGAGGATTTGGCTCAAAAACTTGTCTGTGTCCTGAGAAACTCAAAGACCAAGGCAGAGGGGTGGCTGGTACACAGGGAGTTTGCAGTTAGAACCAGCATAATTAAACCTACCTCTGTGAATTATGTGGTTTATCAAGTGGCAGTCTCCTCCAGGCCATTCATAAAGGTGCTAAACAGGACAGTGCCCAGATGTAGGAAAAGCACCTAATATTCCTTCCCATTTTTGCCATTAATGAGAACGGAGAACGAAGCCATGGTTTGGCACACCTGACACAATTACTGGCCATCAGAAAAGACTGGAGATATCACAGGTGGGCATTTACAAAGAGCTTTACAGTCCCCAGCAGTGACTTTGACCCACAGCAGTGTCCCTAGAACGATGTCTCGCACTCCCTGGCTCTCACTGACCTCTGTTCTGCTCCCCGCTGCATGCCACAGCAGACAGCTTTACTGGCAGAGCCAGCTTAGGTGTTCAAGAGCGAGTGCAGATGGGTGGTACCGTCCGGATACACTTCATACTTCTCCTTGTTCCCCCTGCAATATCTGCCCAGCCCATCCATGCTGATCTGCAATATCATGAGGGCTTTTCCAGAAGGGAAATTTTTTTCAAAGGAGGCATAGGACTCATCCTCCTGATCCTCTTACTTTTGCTTATGAGTGCAAGGACAGTGATTTGCAAACACAAAAGCACAGAAGAAATTGCCACTTCTGGCCCAGGCCCACTCCCACTCAAAGCTCTGTCATTGAACATGCTCTGGTTATGTGGCTGAAGCAGCCCAATGCAATGAAAAAGGATGTTGCCTTTATGTTTTGATTTAGTCTTCTTATGTCGCTTCTATGCAGTCACAAAAGCGCCTTTTTCATTTTTATATCAGGTAGAAAATCATTATCTTGACTCCAGTGTAAAGGATAAAATATCGAAAATATCAGTATCTGCCTAAGTGATTTTTAATGAATTGAGTCCTTTGTCCAACAGCAAATGAACTTGTCCCTTTGGTGGAGTAATACAATCTAATCTGTTCTTATTTTTGGATTAATTTCAAAAACTGTCTCTCTGCATTTGAGAGCTTTCTCTTATCTTTCTATGTGCAATTTTTCGTTCTTAAAATGAACTTTAAATGCTATTTTTCCTTTCCTTTCTCATTTCTGCTTGGGGAAAGATTTCTTACTCTAAAAGGCCTAGAGCTAAACTGAGAAATCCTTGCCAATGTGTAGTTTCATTTGCATTTACCTTGCAGAAGTATAAATGGTTTATTTCTTGTCCTGGCTTGAAATACACAGGCTCTGAGGTACTAAATCCATGGGTTGTACTCTGATACGTATTTTTTTTATCAGCTGGACCATGCCATCCTTTTACCCTATAGACCTTCAGGAAAGTAGATAAAAGACACTGGTGGTGTAACATTCTTCCAAAAAATATCTAGTGCGTACCCATGGTTATGCAGGTTTTTAATCTGGAAATCTTACGCTCCCTTTTTACTTTATATATAACAGCTCAAATAATAAGCACAAATAAATACATATTTTATGCATTAAATTATACCATTCATGGAAGTCTTTAAATAAAAGGCAAAATATATTTTAAGTCTGTCTACTCTCATGAACCTTCTTATTTTTTCTGTCACATCACAGTTCATGACAAAGTCCTTTATCTCCTTTTCATGATATGCAGCTATTTCTGGTTTTGTTCACCCACTGCCAGACTCTGATCTCAGTAACATTGGTGTAATTCCAGTGTAACTCCAGAGTGGCCCCCAGTGTCTGGATGAAAGTCTGATACTCTTGGTTCGATCCAGATAAAACAGTAGTAATGCTTGCTGGCAGAAGGCAACATTTTTGGGGATTTGACAAGGACTGTGACCAGACTTCAGACTGAGGGCAAACATGTATATCTCTCTGTTGTCAAGACAATCTGCAGCCCCAGGGTCTGTTGGGTTTGGCTGCAGAGGGTCTGCTGTCAGTCCCCTGGGTGGGATTCACAGGGTATGTTCTCAGGATCCTGCACTCCGGCTTTCGTTCCCACTGCTGTCTGCTGCCGCGGGACCGGAGCCAGCCCCGGCACACCAAGCGAGAGTACTCTGGGCCAGCTTTTTCCTCTTTGGCACAAGCCCTGTCCTACCCTTGGGCAATCGTCTCGTTCAGACAGTGCTCTGCTGTGGGCTGAAGAGGCGGGCTGTGCCCTGCAGAAGATGGAGACTTTTTCAGGGTGTTGCAAGACATCATAGCATAGATGTACAAACTCCCGTTCAAGCTATTTAATTATCTTAGTCACACCCATGGAGACTACGGAAAGTGAGAGAACTGTTTTTTTAAAAAAATGTAATGCATTATAGTGTTACATACGTTAAGCAGCAAGTACATTAACTCCAAACTGTATCTTTGTGAGCTTTCTGACTCACTGATGGCATCATCCCATCAGGGTTTATTGAGGCCAAGAGAAACAAAAACAGTTGTGCTCTGACAAAGCATCTCACTCATCAAGGAAGGACCTGCTGCTGGAGAAGACCAACTCCTATTTTTTTCTATGAAAAACTAGAACCTTTAACAAAAGCTAGTGGACCATGCCTGAATCTGAGTTGACATCGACAGGCTGAAACAAATAATGAAAACCTATTCTGTTCTGTCTTGTCCTGTTCTTTTCAATCTCATAAAACACTTCCCTTGTAGCAAAACGCTATTTACTATACCTAAAAGACCAATGATGTTTTTCCTAGTTGACATATCCACAGACATACAGATTTGTCTCATTTATTGTGGCCTTTCCTCTTCTGGTATTTCCCCTACTATACTGTTTGTACTCCGTGAAAGTTTTTTAAAATATCTCCCTTTACTGATTTATCTACTGAGACGTGCCTCTACTCAAGCTCTGGATCAGAGTCTATCAAATTAAGAATTGCGTTATCTTGATTCTTAAACTGCAGTACTTGCTTGTCACTGTACTGTTACTGCTCTTCAAAAGGTTTTCATAAGGAATATAAAAGAATTATTTCTGTAGTATTCTGTTTTCTTTCTTTAGTTAGTGTATTAAGCAGTACTCAAACACAATATGGTGCTCTAGTTTCCAGTCTGAAGGATAAAACTGTTTCCCTTTGAGTTTGGCTCTATGCACCAGTCCTGCCCCCAGAGTCCTCGCACAATTTGCATTTCCACCTACATCCTTATTCTCCCTGAGTTTTAACTGGAGTCTGTATCAAACTACCTTTTCCATTATGTTTGTTGACATGACGCTGAATGGACTCCTCACTAGTGAAGAGATTTGAGCTACTTATCTTAATAGTATGTCTATGCCAAATAAAATCAATATTAGAATAATTGTACTACCATAGCTTCCTGAATCTACATGCTGGTGAAGGAAATCCCAGACCACACCATGCAAGTTATCCACACGACTCTGAGTTCTATTTTTGTGCATGACACCATAGTGAATAGCAATAGCAGACAGGCACTGGCTGCTCTGGCAAACCTCAGAGGGTGTTATTCCTTACTGTGCTCAGTGAGCCCATTACTCACCTGGGAATTGCATCCCTTGCACATTTCAGCTCTGCTCCCCAACCCTGTTTCAAAACCTATTCACAAACCTATTCTGACAAGTCTGAAAGGGAATGGCAAACTTCACAGGAAT
>NW_010565309.1:99066-103167 GCF_000687285.1 Phaethon lepturus
TGAATTCAGTATATCTGTGAGGGACTGGCCTTCAACTCTCACTCCAGGAACCATCATTAGCTCCCATGTTAAACAAAAGTTGCGGGACTACGTCAGCAGCAAATTCAAAATATTATCAAGTTTGAAGACAGTCAAACTGTATGTGTCCTCCTGCTTGCACTGATTATTGCTTGAATATCTATCAAATTACAGCAAGTGATCAAAAGATACCCCGTGCAACAGTTGTTATACACGCTGCCCTTCAAAAAGTGTGATGGACTCTTAAAACCAGAATTACACACATGGCTTGTTGTTGGATCCCTTGCTGTTCCTCTGCAAACAGATGTTAGTCTGGGAAAATGTCTCTCATTTGTGCTGGCTTTGGAGCTCTTAAACTCTTCGTATGGATACAGGTCTGGTTGCTGCAGCTGGCTGGATTAGATTCGTGCAATGTGCTCCATACCTTCGATCGCTCCACAAGCCTGACTGTGGTCAGTAGATGACAGCCCAGCTCAACCTGCAGTGGAAGTCTCTGGTGATACTAGTGTTTAGCATCTGCTTTGATTGCCTGACATCCAAAGACAACATAAACTGCAGTTTTGTTCTCTAAAAACTGGACAGCTTGGATTCTGGTTACATCTTCCACTAAGGTGCCACCACTGCACTGGTTAGCGTGGCCACAGGAGCTGAAGTCCCCGCAGTTTAAAATAAAGTGACTTGCCATCATGATGGTCCCTTGGCTTTGCAATTTATTCCACTTGTTTCAACTGCAATATCTCGTATCTCTTCACTTTCAAGACAAATTTCGTCTACAGGCATAGCAAATGCAAGACACAGGCAGCTCTTTATTCCTCACAAACGAGGTACTGTTTAGCAGGTTTTATTTCTATAGGACTCATATGTGAAGACCTCTGGTTTACTTGTCATGTGCCATGCTTTCACAGTACAGTATTTGGAAAAAAAAAAAAAAAAAAGACAGGCACTTCCGAAATGCTTGTAGCAGTTACAAACCAACACAGTAAGTTGCGGTGGTGGCTGCACGCAGACGCTGCAGTCGGGAGCGCGGAGCACAGCTCTTGGTGCGGCCGGAACGCCCACCCTCCCCCTGCTCGACTCCCCTGCGCCTCTTCTCCCGCAGCCCACGCAGTTGGAGCCAGCTTCTCTCCCCGGGCATAAACACACCTTCAGACTCCCAGAGGAGTCTGACAAGGGCTGATGCAAGCAGCGCAGGGGGAAGAAGGATAACGTGCCCACGCAGTGGCTGCAATCTGGTAGCCCGACTCCTGATGTGCACTATTCTTCCAATTATTTCCCAACAGGATCAAATGCTCAGTGCATTCATTATGCCCTCTTCTTTTTATCTGTCCCAGTTCAGGAAATCATCTCTATTTAGCACAACATCAGTATGCAAACTCAAGTGTCATCAGAGCTGTCTAAGTAAGGCTGGAGGTGGCTATGTAGGTACCCAAGTAGCTGGGAAAAGGTGTCATGATGATACAGAAGAGCTTGGTACTTAAATTCAATCTGAAGTGAGGGGCCAAAGTTTCCTGTGAATTGAAAACGGTCTTTGGAAACAGCAAATTAAAAAGTCCAAATTTACTCCAAGAAAACCAAAATACTTTATGGCAGGTTAGCAAAAAAGGAACCATCTGTGAAGCAGAAATGAGGATATGATTAATAAGAAACGTTGCTCATGTAAGGAAGTACTACTTAAGGTTCAAGCAGTTCCAAGATAACCTATGAAAAATGTTAGAGGACTAGATCCATCTCATTTTATTTTAGCTACCTAGAAGCTAAATGTCTCCCCTTGCTCTCACCTGCCCTCCTGGGAGGGACTGGGCTGGCTCTGTGGACACCTATTTCTCTCCATCAGTTAGAGAAGGCGCAGAGGCACCTGGATGCTGAACGTTCGGGTCGATCCGGTTCAGCCAGGTGAACCACGGGGGCCAAGGGATGCATTAGGTAGGGGCACAACGCGCTGTGCTGCTGCGAGCGGGCAGCCCCGGCTGCGCCCGCAGCCCAAGAGCGCTGGTCTGGGAGATCAGCCCAGCTCCTCCCAGCCAGCCCAGCCAGCAGAAAGCAAGGGGACACTCCACAAGGACTGGGCTAGCAAATTTAGAGGGACCAGGGAACGACTTCAAGCACTGCTGAGCAGCTGCAACCAAAGCGACTCCACAAGTACAACTGAATGGGAACGAGGATTTTTACCTGCAGCCACCAGCGTTGTAGCAGGAGCACATTTCCAGTTATAACACTCTCTCGATGCCTGCACACATTTGGAATATTTTTCCCACAGTGCGGTTTTATCATCACCTTATTCCCATAAAAGTTAAGCAGCCACGGCCCCTTCCCACTGTAACATTCAAGCTGACTTCAGCCTCGTATTCAGAGGCAATCAATCAGACACAAATTTTCCTCCGCTTTGCTTTCTGCCCTAAACCAGATAAACATTAGTATGAAAGATGGCAGATTATTGTTAAATAGTCCACTGCTTTGCCATTGAACTGAGTAATGAGGGTAGCCTTGCCTGAAGGCTCTCTGACTTTGCACATTTTAGTCAAGAATAGAAGTCAATGATGAAAAATTCAAGTTCTCATTTTTCCAGAACATGTAATTTATCTTATAATTTAATCAAGATTAAGATGCCGCTTTTTATTACATAGCATATAATTTGTCATAGAAGGGCCAAATTCCCAGTAGGATTTGAGTGACTGAAGACTGTCAGGCCCTCAGATGCTTTTGAAAACACCATCAAATATGTTCAAGCCTGCAGACATCCTTTCAAAACCAGGTCCAAACTTCCTAAAACAAAAATCAGAGGTAAAGTTAGTTACACAGTACCAAATCAGCAAAGAAACAAAATGTGAAATGCATGAATTAAATGAAGGAATAAGAAAGCAGGGCTGCAGCCAAAACAGAAACCAACAAGTGTGTATAAAGAAAGGAAATCAAATGCATCCCTCTGTCAGACAAAATCACACAGTTGCTTTCGTTGCCTGTAATTACCTCTGTTGATCCAGCCCTTCCTGGCTGCTCCCGCACAGACAACCAGAGATCCTGCATTCTCTTCTTACACCACTTTCAGAGGGAAAAGGGACTGGAAAACTGCTGTCTGGCTTTCTAAGGCTCTTAGGCAGGTGTCTGCAAAGCAGCTGTGCCACTGGCACATCACATCCTACGCATCATTACTCAGTGGTTCTACTCAGCGTACATTTTTGGAGTCACACCAGTCAGGAGACCCAAGGTAAGAATTACATCTTAATTCTCATAGTAGTTATGTTGCAGCTAATCAGAAGATACTTCTCAGACTTCAAGGAGATAACTGAAAATGCCAGGAGGTAGCACAATGCAGTGCCTGCTAATGTTTGAGGGGCTTAGGATTTTGCCTCCAAGACCCATTTCACTGCAGTGTCAATGACGTGCTGCAGGTAATGGCAAGGCTTTGGCAGCATGTCGTTCAGTGTTCCCATCACAGCTCTTGCTCTCAAATGCATGCTCGGTCATGGCCTCACTCATCCATGTGCTTCCCACTGATGTCAGCCAGGGAACCCCCATTGCAGACTCATAGTCAGCAAGAAGAATCCTTCAGCAAAACAAGTAACGTCACCTGCATCCCTGCTCATACTCCTGTTCCCTGTGGACACACAGGATTATAAATGAAGCATGAAGGTACGCAGGCACCCAGTGGGAAGGCAGCATAATTGGAAGGGAGACTGCATTTCTACATCTACATTTTTGTTCTTGCTTCCAAACAAGCAGTAAACTGACCCTGGGATCCCTTGCAAAGACTGCATGGAGCAGAATGAATCAGGAAAGTCTGCAAAAGCAGCTAGGCTCTACTAACATCCATGAGCTAAGAAGCAACACTGGGAAAGAGGCTACCGGAAAGATGTTTATGCATAAATGAGGCTTTTGTCAGAGACTTGTCTAGTAGACTCACATCTCCCAAGATAGGTGGTGACAAGGTTTGGCTGCTGTGCTGGAAGTTTACATAAAAATGGTCGCCATCAGGCAACTGCTTATTTGGATTCTCCCATCCATGTCTGTTGTGTCACGGAGAAATCTCTTCCATATTGAAGGAGAGGACTGTAGACTCTCCATCATTTATCAGCAGTCCTGGTT